>NW_022680537.1:0-151986 GCF_009764315.1 Trachypithecus francoisi | reverse complement strand
GCAATCAAATTAGAACTCAGGACTAAAACTCAATCAAAACCACTTAACTACATGGAAACTGAACAACCTGCTCCTGAATGACTACTGGGTACATAACGAAATGAAGGCAGAAATAAAGATGTTCTTTGAAACCAATGAGAACAAAGATACAACATACCAGAATCTCTGGGACACATTTAAAGCAGTGTGTAGAGGGAAATTTATAGCACTAAATGCTCACAAGAGAAAGCAGGAAAGATCTAAAATTGACACTCTAACATCACAATTAAAAGAACTAGAGAGGCAAGAGCAAACACATTCAAAAGCTAGCAGAAGGCAAGAAATAACTAAGATCAGAGCAGAACTGAAGGAGATAGAGACACAAAAAACCCTCCAAAAAATCAATGAATCCAGGAGTTGGTTTTTTGAAAAGATCAACAAAATTGACAGACCGCTAGCAAGACTAATAAAGAAGAAAAGAGAGAGGAATCAAATAGATGCAATAAAAAATGATAAAGGGGATATCACCACCGACCCCACAGAAATACCAACTACCATCAGAGAATACTATAAACACCTCTACGCAAATCAATTAGAAAATCTAGAAGAAATGGATAATTTCCTGGACACTTACACTCTTCCAAGACTAAACCAGGAAGAAGTTGAACCCCTGAATAGACCAATAGCAGGCTCTGAAATTGAGGCAATAATCAATAGCCTACCCACGAAAAAAAGTCCAGGACCAGATGGATTCACAGCTGAATGCTACCAGAGGTACAAGGAGGAGCTGGTACCATTCCTTCTGAAACTATTCCAATCAATAGAAAAAGAGGGAATCCTCCCTGACTCATTTTATGAGGCCAACATCATCCTGATACCAAAGCCTGGCAGAGACACAACAAAAAAAGAGAATTTTAGACCAATATCCCTGATGAACATCGATGCAAAAATTCTCAATAAAATACTGGCAAACCGGATTCAGCAGCACATCAAAAAGCTTATCCACCATGATCAAGTGAGCTTCATCCCTGGGATGCAAGGCTGGTTCAACATTCGCAAATCAATAAACGTAATCCAGCATATAAACAGAACCAAAGACAAGAACCACATGATTATCTCAATAGATGCAGAAAAGGCTTTTGACAAAATTCAACAGCCCTTTATGCTAAAAACGCTCAATAAATTGGGTATTGATGGAACGTACCTCAAAATAATAAGAGCTATTTATGACAAACCCACAGCCAATATCATACTGAGTGGGCAAAAACTGGAAAAATTCCCTTTGAAAACTGGCACAAGACAGGGATGCCCTCTCTCACCACTCCTATTCAACATAGTGTTGGAAGTTCTGGCTAGGGCAATCAGGCAAGAGAAAGAAATCAAGGGTATCCAGTTAGGAAAAGAAGAAGTCAAATTGTCCCTGTTCGCAGATGACATGATTGTATATTTAGAAAACCCCATTGTCTCAGCCCAAAATCTCCTTAAGCTGATAAGCAACTTCAGCAAAGTCTCAGGATACAAAATTAATGTGCAAAAATCACAAGGATTCTTATATACCAGTAACAGACAAACAGAGAGCCAAATCAGGAATGAACTTCCATTCACAATTGCTTCAAAGATAATAAAATACCTAGGAATCTAACTTACAAGGGATGTAAAGGACCTCTTCAAGGAGAACTACAAACCACTGCTCAGTGAAATCAAGGAGGACACAAACAAATGGAAGAACATACCATGCTCATGGATAGGAAGAATCAATGTCGTGAAAATGGCCATACTGCCCAAGCTTATTTATAGATTCAATGCCATCCCCATCAAGCTACCAATGAGTTTCTTCACAGAATTGGAAAAAACTGCTTTAAAGTTCATATGGAACCAAAAAAGAGCCCGCATTGCCAAGACAATCCTAAGTCAAAAGGACAAAGCTGGAGGCGTCACGCTACCTGACTTCAAACTATACTACAAGGATACAGTAACCAAAAGAGCATGGTACTGGTACCAAAACAGAGATATAGAACAATGGAACAGAACAGAGTCCTCAGAAATAATACCACACATCTACAGCCATCTGATCTTTGACAAACCTGAGAGAAACAAGAAATGGGGAAAGGATTCCCTATTTAATAAATGGTGCTGGGAAAATTGGCTAGACATAAGTAGAAAGCTGAAACTGGATCCTCTCCTTACTCCTTATATGAAGATTAATTCAAGATGGATTAGAGACTTAAATGTTAGACCTAATACCATAAAAACCCTAGAAGAAAATCTAGGTAGTACCATTCAGGACATAGGAATGGGCAAGGACTTCATGTCTAAAACACCAAAAGCAACGGCAGCAAAAGCAAAAATTGACAAATGGGATCTAATTAAACTAAAGAGCTTCTGCACAGCAAAAGAAACTACCATCAGACTGAACAGGCAACCTACAGAATGGGAGAAAAAGGGAGAAAATTTTTGCAATCTACTCATCTGACAAAGTATTAATATCCAGAATCTACAAAGACTCAAACGAATATACAAGAAAAAAACAACCCCATCAAAAAGTGGGCAAAGGATATGAACAGACATTTCTCAAAAGAAAACATTCATACAGCCAACAGACACATGAAAAAATGCTCATCATCACTCGCCATCAGAGAAATGCAAATCAAAACCACAATGAGATACCACCTCACACCAGTTAGAATGGCAATCATAAAAAAGTCAGGAAACAACAGGTGCTGGAGAGGATGTGGAGAAATAGGAACACTTTTACACTGTTGATGGGATTATAAACTAGTTCAACCATTGTAGAAAACAGTATGGCAATTCCTCAAGGATCTGAAACTAGATGTACCATATGACCCAGCCATCCCACTACTGGGTATATACCCAAAGGATTATACATCATGCTGCTATAAAGACACATGCACACGTATGTTTACTGCAGCACTATTCACAATAGCAAAGACTTGGAATCAACCCAAATGCCCGTCTGTGACAGACTGGATTAAGAAAATGTGACACATATACACCATGAAATACTATGCAGCCATAAAAAAGGATGAGTTTGCATCCTTGTAGGGACATGGATGCAGCTGGAAACCATCATTCTTAGCAAACTATCACAAGAAGAGAAAATCAAACACCACATGTTATCACTCGTAGGTGGGAACTGAACAATGAGATCACTTGGACTCGGGAAGGGGAACATCACACACCAGGGCCTATCATAGGGAGAGGTGAGGGGGAGGGATTGCATTGGGAGTTATACCTGATATAAATGATGAATTGATGGGTGCTGACGAGTTGATGGGTGCAGCACACCAACATGGCACAAGTATACATATGTAACAAACCTGCACGTTATGCACATGTACCCCAGAACTTAAAGTATAATAAAAAAAAAAAAAGAAAGAAAATAAGAAGATGGGGTCTGGTCCACATCCCAGCAGTACTCTCAAGGAAGGATCCAAAATGCTGTCACATGGCTACCCCAAATTCCCATTGGCCAGAAATTAGTCACATGGTCCCTAAGCTATGAGGAAGTCATGTGCCCAAGTAAAAATTCTCTTTTTATGGAAGAGGGAAGAAATGATTCTGGGGGAATCCAGCAGCCCCTGCTGCAGCCAAGAAATTAGCTTTCCTCTGTGATTTACAATCTACTTTAAAACTAGCTCTAAAACAGTTTATTTTTAATTTTTGTGGTACATCATAGGTGTATAAATTTATGGGGTACATGAGATATTTTGATACAGGCAGTCAGTGAGTAATAATCACATCATGAAAAATAGGGTAATCATTCCCTCAAATATTTATCCTTTGTGTTACAATTCAATTATACTATTTTAGTTATTTTAAAATGTACAATTACATTGTTATTGACAATAGTCACTCTGTTGTACTATCGAACACCAGGTATTATTCATTCTTTCTAACTGTTTTTTCGCACCCATTAATAGTCCCCACCTCTCCTGAACCCCTCGTACTACCTACCCTTCCCAAACTCTGATAACCTTTCTTCTACTCTCTACCTCCATGAGTTCAATTGTTTTGGTTTTTAGATCCCACAAATAACTGAGAACATGCAATGTTTGTCTTTCTGTGCCTGGCTTGATTCACTTAACATAATGATCTCCAGTTTCACCCCTGCTGTTGCAAATGGCAGGATCTCCTTCATTTTTATGGCTGAATAATACTCCATTATGCCTAAGTATCATTTTTTCTTTATTTATCTGTTGATGGACACTTAGGTTGTTTCCAAATCTTGGTCATTGTGAACAGTTCTGCAACAAACGTGGGACTGCAGATATCTCTTCAATATACTTATTTCCTTTCTTTGTGTATTTACCCAGCAGTGGGATTGCTGGATCACATGGCAGTTCTGTTTTTAGTTTTGGAGGAACTTCCAAACTGTTCTCCATAGTGATTCTACTAATTTACAATTCCCTTTTGTTCACATCCTTGCTAGCATTTGTTATTGCCTGTCTTTTCGATAAAAGTAATTTAAACTGGGGTGAGATGATATCTCATTGTGGTTTTGATTTGCATTTCTATGATAATCAGTGATGTTGAGTACCTTTTGATATCACTGCTTGCCATTTGTATGTCTTCTTTTGAGAAATGTCTATTCAGATCTTTTGCCCATTTAAAAATTGGATTATTAGATGTTTTCCTATGAAGTTATTTGAGCTCCTTATGTATTCTGGCTATTAATCCATTGTCAGATGGATAGTTTGCAAATATTTTCTCCCATTCTGTGGGTTGTCTCTTCACTTTGTTGATTGTTTCCTTTGCTGTGCAAAAGCGTTTTAATTTGAGGTGATCCCATTTGTCCAGTTTTGCTTTGGTTGCCTGTACTTGTGGGGTATTATTCAGGAAATCTTTGTCCAGTCCAATGTCCTGGAGAGTTTCCTCAATGTTTTCTTGTAGTAGTTTCATAATTTGAAGTCTTAAAGTTAAGTCTTTAATCCATTTGATTTGATTTTAGTATATGATGAGAGATGGAGTCTAGTTTCATTCTTTTGCTTATTGATATTCAGTTTCTCCAGCATCATTTATTGAAGACACTGTCTTTTTTGCATGTTCTTGGCACCTTTGTTGAAAGAGTTCACTGTAGGTGTGTGGATTTCTTTCTGGGTTCTCTATGCTGTTCCATTGGTCTATCTGTTTTTATGCCAGCACTACACTGTTTTGTTTACTTTAGTTCTGTAATATAATTTGAAGTTAAGTAATGTGATTCCTCCAGTTTTGTCCTTTTTGCTTAGGATAACTTTGGCTATTCTGTGTCTTTTGCAGTTCCATATAAATTCTGGGGTTGTTTTTTTAAATTTCTATTAAGAATGTCATTGGTATTTTGATAGGGATTGCAATGAATCTGTAGATTGCTTTGGGTTGCATGGACATTTTAATAATATTGATTCTTCCAATCAATGAACATGAAATATCTTTCCATTTGTGTGTGTGTGTCTGTCCTCTTCAACTTTTTTCATCAGTGTTTTACTGTTTTCATTGTAGAGATATTTCACTTTTTTGGTTATTTTCCAGATATTTAATTTTATTTGTGGCTACTATAAATTGGATTACTTTTTTATTTCCTTTTCAGATTGTTTGCTGTTGGCATATAGAAATGCTACTGATTTTTGTATGTTGATTTTGTATCCTACAACTTTACTGAATTTGTTTGTCAGCTCTTTTTTCTTTGTTTTGAAACGGAGTCTTGCTCTGTCACTCAGGCTGGAGTGCAATGGTGCAATCTCAGCTCTTTGCAACTTCCACCTCCCAGGCTCAAGTGATTCTTACCTCAGCCTCCCAGGTAGCTGGGACTACAGGCATGGGCCACCACACCCAACTAATCTTTGTATTTTTAGTAGAGACAGGGTT
The DNA here is from genome assembly GCF_009764315.1 of Trachypithecus francoisi. Lineage (NCBI taxonomy): Eukaryota > Metazoa > Chordata > Mammalia > Primates > Cercopithecidae > Trachypithecus > Trachypithecus francoisi. The sequence goes on along the minus strand of NW_022680537.1, from coordinate 146,145 downwards.
TGCCATGTTGGTCCGGCTGGTCTCAATCTCCTGGCCTCATGCAATCTGCCTGCCTTGACCTCCCAAAGTGCTGGGATTACAGGTGTGAGCTACCATGCCAGAATGTTTATCAGGTCTAATAGTTTTTTTTTCTTTTTTCTGGAATTTTTAGGTTATCCCAAATATAATTATATCCCCTGCAAACTAGGATTTCACTTCTTCCTTTCCAATTTGGATGCCTTTTATTTCTTTCGCTTGTTTAATCGTTCAAGCTAGGACTTTCAATACCATGTTGAATAACAGTGGTGAAAATAGTCTTTCTTGTCTTCTTCCAGATCTTAGACGAAAGGCATTCAGCAGTTTTTTTCTTATTCAGTGTGATACTGACTGTGGGTCTGCCACATATGGCTTTTATTGTGTTGAGGTATGTTCCATCTATATCCAGTTTTTTAAGGGTTTTTATCATGAAGGGATGTTGAATTTTATCAAATGCTTTTCAGCATCCATTGAAATAATCATGTGGTTGTTAGCCTTTATGTTGCTGATTTATAAGCTATCACATTGATTGATTTGTGTATCCTGAACCACTCTTGTATCCCTGGGATAAATTCCATTTGGTCATGATGAACGATCTTTCTAATGTGTTGTTAAATTTGATTTGCTAGTATTTTGTTCAGTATTTTTGCATCAATATGTATCATGAATATTGGCCTGTAGTTTTTTATTTATTTATTTATATTTTTCATTTTTTTCTGATGTGTCTTTGTCTGGTTTTGGTATCAGGGTAATACTGGCCTCACAGAATAAGTTTGGAAGTATTCTTTCTCTTTCTATTTTTTGGAATAGTTTGAGTAGGATTGGTATTAGTTCTTTAAATGTTTGGTAGAATTCAGCAGTGAAGCTATTAGATTCTGAGCTTTTTGTTACTGGGAGAATTTTCATCATGGCTTCAATCTTCTTACATGTTACTGGTTTATTTAGGTTTTGGATTTCCTCATGGTTCAATTTTGGTAGGTTGTATGTGTCTAAGAATTTGTCTATTGCCTCTAGATTTTCCAATTTATTGGCATGTAGTTGCTCATAGTAGCCACTGATATTCCTTTGAATTTTTTTCATATCAGCTGTAATGTCTCCTTTTTCACCTTTAATTTTGTTTATTTGGGTCTTCTCTCCTTTTTTCTTAGACTGGCCAAAAATTTGTCAATTTTGTTTATCTTCTCAAAAAACCAATTTTTTGTTTCTTTGATCTTTTGTATTGTTTTCTTTATTTCAAATTCATTTAATTCTGCTCTGATCTTTATTTCTCTTGTTCTACTGATTTTGGGTTCAGTTTGCTCTTTCTAGTTCTTTAAGATTATTGTTAGGTTATTTGTTTGAACATTGTTTTTCTTTTTTGATGTAGGCACGTATGGTTATAAATTTTCCTCTTAGTGTTGCTTTGTTTGTAAAACCCCATGGGTTTTACTATGTTGTGTTTTCAATATTTGTTTAAAAACCATTTTTTATAAAGACAGCATCCCTAAGCAGGTTTCTGGCCTGACTTGAAAAGTAATTATTTTCTTGGGTATGAGTTTTTTTTGTTTCTTTGTTCTTGAAAGCTATATTAGCATTTAGAAAGATATTAATTTTGTTATGTTCTCTTCTAAGCTGCCTATTTTACCATTTGACAAATGACATTATTCTGTGTAAGAAATATTCTAACACCAATCTTGGAAGCCTTTCACAGAATAACAGTAACCACGCTCCATTGGAAAGTGAACTGAAATATTTAGGTCTGAAGTAATGCTCTTGGACTGTGCTAGAGGCCGGAGGAAGCAAATAGACCTGGGGGAATTCAGGACAGGTGTTTGGGTTGGTGACTCTTGCTGCTGTCACTCCACAGCTCTGCTATGATGCTCTCTCACAAATAGGAACCCAAGTGGACAAATAGGAAGCCCAGTGTCCCACTCAGTGGACAAAGATCAAAATCAAAATCATAGAGCAGGATTCACCCCCAAGCTCCTTTATTGCTTCTAAGCTGCTAATAGTAGGAAAAAGTTTGCTGGAAGCAAAAACTCCACTATTTATCTGCTGCTGCCATTTGGGTCTATTGTAGAGCCAGATCAGAATAAGTGGAATTTTCTTTACTTGATAAAATTTTATTGAGGGCTCATCATGTGACAGACACTGGCCTGTAATTTCAAAAACAACAGTGAAGAAATTTACCAGTCATTTGACATTTTGATACTGACCCAATCTCTGATGAGAAACTACATTTCTCAGGCTTCCTTGCCAACTGGCTCCTGGTTATGTTCAGCCAATGGGAGGAAATCAAGGTGGATGGAGTGGAGAAGTCTGAGGATTTCTCATTCATCCCTTCCAACTCTGCCCCTGGGCCTTAGGTGGTATCTCCATCAGGGACTGTGTTTCCTTAGTGGTTTCAGATCTTCTGGAAACCATCAATCCAAGGCCTCAGGCAGCCTCACCATGGTTTCACTTACTTCCAGGTGACCCCAGCTTCATGTCCCTGGTAATACCACTCTCCAGACCTAGGCATAGGAGTTTCTGGCTCATCAAATGTTTTTTGCTTTTTCATTGTTATCATTTAACACCTTTATATTGGTTGCCATTACTAAATGTTGCATGGACCTCTGGCAAGCTTTAATAGGAGAATCCCATGCACATTCTTAGGATTTTACACCTACCCTCTGTTGATAACTATTCTTATTCAGGGATACAATCCCAGGCAGAGACAAGATGTTTGTCCCTTTAAAATGAAATGACTGAAATGACTATAAGACTTGACCTGTCAGTTGCAAACTGGGTATTTTCTAGTCTACAAAGCTATGGGTTTGTCTACATGTAACAATGCTGTATCATTAAATGGAAATGGTAAATGTGAGATTAGGTTCTAAAAGTTTCAAAAGACACAACTGAGGTGTATGAGTGACTCAGATCTCCAGGGCTTCTACTTTTGTAACTTTGTCATCTGTCCTTCAAGCTACTCCTATGCCTAATGGAGAGTTTCCTATGGCTAGCTGATGGAGGAAGAATGAACTTGGATCTGAGAAATCAATTTGTGTGTGTGACAGGCTGGCAACAGCAGGAAGTGGATTGCTTGTGTCTTACCACTCCATTCAGGGGTGATAAGGGGACTTCTGCAACTAGGTAGAACTTCTGGCAATATATCTGGCTACCTCCTTCATAAGAAAGGAGATATAACCGTAAGTATGTATCTACACTGATTCATGGTAGTGGCTTAATATTTGGCTAGTTAGTTAGGGTCTGTGAATGAATCATACTGAAATATTGGTGACAAGAAAGGCTGGAGAAGACAAATGTGGATGGACTTCATGGAGAGGGCACAGTGTGTGAATAGCATTTCCTCATGAATATGGGAACCATAGGGCACCCACTGAAGTGGAGACCTTCAATAATCAGGAGAACAAGATGGCCTATTCTGTAGACAGCAGCCAGCTTCTTCCCAAATGACCTCAAAGCCTGCATAATGGTCTCATGTACAAAGGGACCATACCAGTAGTGATAAAGATCACCTATAACCTCAAATAAGTGGACTTCCCCTCACTAAGGCTGATCTGGCTACTGGCCCTGCTGCGTGTCTAAGCTGCCAGCCATAGGATTTGTGCTGTGCAATATAATAGCAGGTTGATTACATTGAACTTGTTCCATACAAAGGGGCAGAGATGTATCCTTCCTGAAATAAGCTCTTATTCTGAAAATTAATTTGTCTTCCCTGCTCCCAGAGTTTCTGTCAAATGCCATATTCACCATCATGGTATCCCATTTAATCTTACTACTGGTTGCAGAATTCATTTTATAGTGGGATCAGTTGGCATGAGACTCAGCATAAATTTCAGTGTCTTGCTACATGATACTGCTGTCCTATGGGATAAAGTACATGCTTTGAAAATCAATAGAGGTAAGTTGTTCTTTTTTCTTTTTAGTCAGAAATGATGGGTCTGGGAATACAGGGTGAAAGTGGAAGTTATCATCACTATTAAGTTTAACAACCCACTTCCAATTTTTTTTTCATCCTATATGAGCAACTGCTGTTTGGAGGTCTTCATTCCCCAAAGAGGCATGCTTCTACCAGGGGCACATAATAATGGTGTTCTATCAAACTGGAAGCTGAGAATGTCACCTGGATATTTTTGAGTTCCTTGTGCTCTGCACTAAGCAGAGAAGAGATTCCAGAACTTACCCAGGAAATCCTGGATTGCTGCTATGTGATGTTGGCAAGGAGGACTATGTTTGGGACTCAGGAAATTCATGGAGGTGTTTCTTAATACTACCATATTCAGCTTTAAAATTAATAGAAGTCTAGAGCAACCTTATAAAGGGAAGACCACTAAGAACTCAGGTCTAATAGAAGTGAATCTTTGGGTTACTCCACCAGAAAAAGAACTTTAACCATATTCTGTATATGTCATATGTACACATAAACACATACATATATGCATGTATACCAATTATTTCTTTTTCTGTGTTTCTGCTTGTACTATTTTTTATATGAAAAGGTGGTATCGCTTCACTTTATGATTTGTTTTCTGGGTTACAGAATGTCAAATGACTGAAGTAAAAGAGGAAGTAACATTGCTCAGGGATGGAGATTTGTGGCTTCTCTCTTTGGAAAGATGGTGAGTTTGATTTAGATTCCACATATAAATGAGACCATGCAGTATTTGTCTATGTCTGGCTGATTTCACTTAGCATAATGTCCTCTAATTTCATCCATCTTGTTGCAAATGACAGGATTTCCATCTTTTTTATTTTAAGGCTGACTACTATTCTATTGTGGATATATACTACACTTCCTTATCCATTCGTCTGTTGATGGACACTTAGATTGTTTCCATATCTTGGCTATTGTGAATAATGCTGCAATGAACAAGAGAGTGCAGATATCTCTTGGAGATACTGATTTCATTTATTTGTATATATTCCCAGAAGTGGATTGCTGGATCATATGTTAGTTTTATTTTTAACTTTTTAAGGAACCTCTGTACTGTTTTCCATAATTGCTGTAGCAATTTACATATCACCAACAGTGTACAAGTGTTCCCTTTTGCCACATGCTTGCTAACATTTGTTATCTTTTTTCTTTTGATAATAAACATTCTAACAGGTGTGATGATACCTTTACTGTAGTTTTGGTTATATTTCCATGATGATTCATATGTTGAAAATTTTTTCCATATACCTATTAGACATTTTTACATCTCCTTTTGAGAAAAGGCTACTTAAGGTTTTATTTTTTTTGCCGATTTTAAAATTAGGTAATTTTTTTCTCGCTATTGAGTTGTTTGAATTCCCTATATATTTTTGATATTAACCCCTTATCAGATGTATGGTTTGCAGATATTTTCTCCCATTCTGTAGTGAAGACTGTTGAGTATTTCCTTTGTGGGTTTTTAGTTTGCTGCAATCCCATTTATCTATTTTTGTTTTTGTTGTTTGTGCTTTGGGGTCATATAAAAAATCATTGGCAAGGTTAATATCAAGAAGGTTTTTCCCCTGTTTTCTTCTACTAGTTTTACAATTTCAGATCTTACATTTAAGCGTTTAATTTGTTTTGAGTTGATTTGTGTGTATATGGTGTGAGATAACGATGCAGTGTTATTCTTCTGCATGTGGATACACACATTTCTTAACACCAATTGTTAATGAGACCATCCTTTCCTCATTGTGTATTATTGGCAACATTGTTGAAAATGAATTGATTGTAAGTTTATTTCTGGGCTCTCTATTATGTTCCGCTGGTCTATGTATTTGTTTTTGTGCCAGTACCATACCATTTTGGTTACTATAGCTTGGTAGTATATTTTGAAATGAGGTAGTGTGAGGCCTCCAGCTTTGTTCTTTTTGCTCAAGATTGCTTTGGCTATTTGAATCTTTTGTGGGTCCATAAGAATTTTAGGATAGATTTTTTTCTATTTCTGTGAAAAATGTTATTGGAATTTTGATTGAATTTGTAGATCAGTTTGAGTAGTATGGAGATTTTAACAATATTAATTCTTCCCATCCATATACACAGGATGTCTTTTCATTTATTTTTGTCTTTTTCAACCTCTTTTATCAATGTCCTATAGTTTTCAATGTACAGATCTTTCCCTCTTTGGTTAATTTTAATCATAAGTATTTTTTGCTGTTATTCTAAATGAAATTGTTTCCTTGATTTCCTTTTTGTTTAGCTAGTTGTTAGTGTTTAAAAATGCAACAGATTTTTAATGTTAATTTTGTATATTGCCAGGTTACTGAATTTGTTTGTTAGTTCTAACAGATTTTTTTTGGCAGTCTTTAGGATTTCCTATATATAAGGTTATTTTATATGCAAACAAAGATGATTTTAATTATTTCCTTCTTATTTGGATGCCTTTTATTTCTTTTTATTGACTAATTGCTCTGTCTAGGACTTCCAGTACTGTATCAAATGTAAGTGATGAGAATGGGTATCTTTGTCTTAGTCCTGATCTTAGAGAAAAAGCTTTCAACTTTTTACCATTGAATAGGATATAAGCTCTGGATTTGTCATATATGCCTTTTTTTATGTTGAGGTATATTTATTCCATACCTAATTTGTTGAGAATTTTTAACACAAAAGGATGTTGAAGTTTTTCAAATGCTTTTTCTGCATCTTTTGAGATGATCATGATTTTTATCTTTCATTTTGTTAATGTGATATAAGATGATCATATGACTTTTATCCTTCATTCAGTTCATGCGTTATGTCACATTGATTGATTTATATATGTTGAAACATCCTTGCATCCCAGGAATAAATCTCACTTGATCAACTTGATCATGGTGAATGGTTCTTTTAATGTGTTATTGGTTTCAATTTTTGAGTACTTTGTTCAAGATTTTTTGCATCTACATTCATCAGAGGAATTGGTCTATAACTTTCTTTGCTTATAGTGTCCTTATCTGGCTTTAGTATTAGTATAATGTTGGTCTTGTAAAATGAGTTTGGAAATATTCTCTCCTCTTCAGTTTTGTGGAAGAATTCGAGAAGAATTGCTGTTAATTCTTTACATTTTTGGTAGAATCTACCAGTGAAGCCATCAGGTCCTGGACTTTTCTTTGTTGAGAGGTTTTGAATTATTAATTCAATCTCCTTACTCATGATTGGTCTATTCAGGTTTTTTTTTTTTTTTTAGACTGGGTCTCAGGATTATTACTCAGGCTGGAGTGTAGCAGTGCAGTCGTGGCTCACTGAAGCCTTGACATCCAGGGCTCAGGTGATTCTCCCACCTCAGCCTCCTGAGTAGCTGGGACTACAGGTGTGCACCACTACATCCAACTTTTTTTTTTTAATTTTTAGTAGAGACAGGGTTTTTCCATGCTGCCCAGATTAGTCTCAAACTCCTGAACTCAAGCTATCCACCCACCTCGGTCCCCCAAAGTGCTGGGATTACAGACATGAGCCACTGCGCCCAGTCTCTATTTCTTCTTTGTTGAGTCTTTGTAGGTTGTATGCTTCTAGGAATTTATACATTACCTCTAGGTCATCCAATTTATTGGTATATAATTGTTCACAGTAGTCCCTTATAATCTTATGTATTTTTGTGGTATCAATTGGAATGTCTCCTTTTTCATTTCTGTTAATCTAGTTGAGTCTTCTTTCTCTCTTTTTTTTTTGTGTTTGTTTGTTTGCTTTTTAGTCTAGCTAAAGATGTGTCAGTTTTGCTTATCTTTTCAAGAAACTAGCTCTTAAGTTTTGTTGCTGTTTTCTATTGTTTTTTAAAAAAATCTCTGCTTTATTTTTGCTCTGATCTTTATTGTTTCCTTCCTTCTGCTGACTTTGGGCTTAGTTTATTCATCTGTTTTTAGTTCCTGATGTATAAATTTAGGTTGTTTATTTGAGATTATTTTTTTCTTAATGTAGGTGTTTATTGCTATAATGTTTCCTCTTAGAATTGCTTTTGCTGTGTCCCATAAATTTTGGTATGTTGTTTCCATTTTCATTGTCTTAAGATTTTTTCTGATTCTTTTTGATTTCTTCTTTGACCCATTGGTTCTTCAGGAGTGTGTGTTTAATTTTTCACATATTTGCAAATTATCCAATTGTTCCCTGTTACTAATTTCTATTTTCATCAGAAAAGGCACTTGACATGATTTTAATCTTCTTACATTTTCTGAGACTTGTTTTGTGGCTTAACTTGATTTATCCTGAAGAATATTTCATGTGAACTTGAAAAAATGCATATTCTGTTGCTTTTGGGTGGAATGTCATACTCAAGGGTGAAAAGTTCAAAGCTTTCCTCTAAAGTCAGGAGTAAGACAAGGATGCCAATTTTGTCACTTCTATTCAACATAGTACTAAAAGTCATAGTCCAAGCAACTAGTAGAGAAAAATAAATAAAGGCATCCACATAAAAAAATTAAAATTATCTTTATTTGCATATAACATGATCTTATACATAAAAAATTGTAAAGACTCCACCGAAAAACTTTTAGAACTAATAAACAAATTTAGTAAATTTGCAGGATACATATGTCTATTAGGTTCATTTGATATATAGTGTCATTCAGGTCAGCTGTTTCCTCATTGATTTTCTATCTGTATCATCTATCTATCGTTAAAAGTGGGATGTTGAAGTCCCCTACTATTATTATCTTACTGTCTATTTCTCCTTTCAGTTCTGCTAATATTTGCTTTATATGCTTAGGTGCTTCAGTGTTGGGTATGTATATATTTACAATTGTTAAATTATCCTGATGAATTGACCCCTTTATAATCACTTCTGTGTCTCTTGTGACAATTTTTGATTTAAACTCTATCTGTATAACATAACTGCTCTTGTTCTCTTTTCGTTACCATTTGCATAGAATCTTTTCTCAGCCCTTTACTTTCAGCCTTTGTGTGTCCTTAGAGCTAAAGTGAGTCTCTTATAGGTAGCATATAGTTGGATCTTATTGTTTTTAAATTCATTCAGCCATTCTATGTCTTTTGATTGGATAATATAACACATTTATGCTCAAAGTATACTGTTTCAATTTTGTTAATTGTTTTCTTACTATTTTGTAGTTTATTTGTCCTGTTATTCCTCTCTTGCTGGTCTTCCTTTCTGATTTGATAAATTTTTTGTAATGGTATGCTTTGAGTTATTTCTCTTTATCTTTTGTGTTTCTACTACAGGCTTTTTCCTTTGTGCTTACCATAAAGGTTACATAAAACATCTTATAGTTATAACAATCTATTTTAAACTCATAACAACTTAACTTCAACTACATATAAAAAATCTACATGTTAACTTTTCCTCCTTCCACATTTTGTTATTGAGGTCACAATTTACATCTTTTTATATAGTGTATTCATTAATAAACTATTGTAGCTATAGTTTTTGTGTGACTTTGTCTTTTAGTTTTTATACTAGACTTAGAAGGGATTTATATACTACCATTACCATATCAGAGTATTATGAATTTGAGTATGTTCTTATCTTTACAGTGAGTATTATACTTTTATATGCTTTCGTGTTGTTTGTCAGAATCCTTTTGTTTCAACTTTAAGAACTCTCTTTAACATTTCTCATAAAGCAAGTCTAGTGTTAACAAACCACATCAGCTCCTTATCTCTCCTTCATTTCTGAAGGACAGCTTTGCTGGGCATTCATTTTTTTTCTTTCACTATTTTAATATATATTATTCCAATTTCTCCCGGATGCAAGGTTTCAGCTGCAAAATCCACTGATAATCTTATGAGGGCTTCCTTTTATGTGATGAGTAACTTTTCTCTTAGTGCTTTCAAAATTCTTTGTCGTTGGGTTTTGAGAATTTGATTATATAATATGTCTTGGCAAAAATTATTTTATGTTTACTTTATTTAGGGTTCTTTGGGCTTCATGGATCTGTATGTTTCTTTCCCTCTTTAGATTTGAAAAGTTTTATACTCATTATAGAAGTTCCTTTCTCTGCTCCTTCTGGAACTTCTATAAGGAGTATATTGCTTTGCATAATAGTGTACCATAATTTCCATATTATTTCTTCAATTTTTAAGTTTTTTCCTTATTATTTCTCTGAGTACTTTTGAGTGACTTATCATTGAGTTCATTGATTCTACCTTCTGATTGGTTGAGTCTGAAGTTGAAGCTCTATGTGGAATTTTTAAGTTCATCCATTGTGTTCTTCAGCTCCAGAGTTTCTATTCTTTTTAACGGTTCCTATATTTTTGTTGAATTTTTAATTTTGTTTATGTATTACTTTTCTGGCTTCATGTAGTTGTCTACCTGTATTCTCTTATAGCTCACTGAAATTTTTTGAGATGGTTATTTTGAATTATTTGTTAGGCAGTTCATACATCTCTATTTTTTAAGGGTTGATTACTGGTGCTTAATTTTGTTCCTTTGATAGGGTCATGTTTCTGATGCCTGTACATTTGAAGAAGTAGTCACCTTTTTCATTCTTGACAGACTGATTTTGGCAGGGAAAACCCTTCACCAGTCAGCACTTCCAGAGATTCAGGGTTCATGTGTGAGCTTGCTGCTGAAGTCCTTGTGCATGTTGATCTGGTACCTAGGTCCACGGGGTCTGACCTATTACCTGAGTCTGTGGGGTTGTGCCTATGGAGCTTGGGTCCATGGGCATAGATAGGCCTGGGTTCTGGGTCCATGAAGTCTGGTATGGCACTGGGAACTCTTGAGGTGGGCCTGATGACTGGGTCCATGGGAACAGGCCTGGAACCTGAGTCTGTGTGGGTGGCTCTGGGAGCTGGGGCCATGAGGGCCAGCCTGGCATTGGGGTTTGCCTGGGGCCTGGCTGGGGCTGCAGGGACCAGCCAGGTGCTGAAGTGAGTTTGGATCCTGGGCTGCAGGGGGTGGCCCGGTACTGAGTTGGGCCTGGAGACTGGAGTCATGGATACTGACTTCATGCTAGGGTTCACTGTGGTGGGCCTGGTGCTGAGTCCATGAAGACAGGCCCAGAGCCTGAGTCTATAGTGACCAGTGTGGAGCCTGGGGCAGCCATAAATGGCCTGGTTCTGGGGAAGGCCTGGAGCCTATGTTCATAGGAGCCATGGAGGTTGGAGCTGTTGGTCTTAGAGACATAGTGGACAGCCTGGAGCTTGGGTTTACAGGGACTGTCCTGTAGCCTATGGCTATAGGAACCTGCCTGGGTGCTGAGTTCACTGAATTGTGCCTGGCATTAGAGTCCATGAAGTCAGGTGTTAACTTTACTGTCCTTCCCCCACATATATAGTATCTCTTTCCATGTTGCACTGCCCAGGTTTGGGGGCAGGGTAATGCAGATAATATGAAACTTTCTTTCCTATTCTCTTTAATGCACCTTTTCTTATTTCTCTGCTCCACAAAGGTGCTGTAACCTCTCATCTGGATTCCTTGTCTCTTATGAAGATATTTTCATTCACAGATGGTTGTTCAAATTGATGTTTCTGTGAAGGGATAAATACTGAAAACTTCTATGTTGCCATTTTGCTCATGTCATTCTCCTCTGTTAACTTAAAAATATTTTTTGCTGCACTTCTTGAATAACACATTGTTGAAAATTATCAGACTCTTGGCTTGGTTGTTGAAGTTCCTCCTTTAGAGCAAGTTCCTCTTATGTTCTCTGTAGATACACTATAGTTGTAAAATGTTTGTAGAGATAATATTTTGTGTGTAGAATTAAGGACAAATTAAACACAAATGTTTAGTGGGCAGTATTAGTAAGAAGATCTATTGCATTAGAAAAGGGAGAAGTATCAAGTTTATTTAGGAGAAATAAAATGAGTTGAGAAAATTTAAGGGAAAATGTATAGTCCAATGAGACCTTGTGGAGAAAAACAAAATAAGAAGAAAGACACGGAAGAATATTTACATTCTTGAAACAACAAGAGTGAGGAAAGCCAAGAGCACAGCTGGAGTTGTATCAGATCAAGCAGAAGTTCCGCTGGAGCCTGAACTGAGAATGCGCCATTCCTAGTTACCTTGATAACAGCCCCACTTTCTGTTAATAATACTCTAATGAGAAAAATCTTGCAAAAATAGTCAGAAAAGGCAGAGTCAAATGTGGTTCAATGTGTTCCACCTTAGCAGAAAGTCTCAGGAGGAGTTTGGGGAGGATGGTGCTGCAGGCAATGGATGAGATAATGATGAGAAAATTTTCAGCTCTGTATAAAAAGGCAAGTGAAATACATGCTTGTGAATTTCTGGGTGCTTTGCCATGTTGTATTTCCCGATAAATTTTATCCCAGTTAATATGAAGAATAAACTCTGATTATTATGGTTATCACTTGCTGGGTGTCTATTATTTTTCAGAAACTGTTTCAGGAACTTTATATAAATCATTTAATTACACATTTCCAAACTGCAAATGAATTAGTTATTATTATGATCATTTTATAGATGAAGAAAATGAGACTCAGAGCAATTAATAAGTTGCCCAAAGTCAGATAGCAAGTAAGTACCAGAAATAAAATCCAGATTAATCTAATTCCCATACCCTTGCTCTTTCAATTAAGTTTCAGAGTTGATCACAAAAAGAACCACTCTGTGTGCTTAGGATGATTTACTACCTACTAAATTTAACCATGGGGCAATCTAATAAACTGGGTAGAATACATGGTTAAGATAAAATTTGAGAAGAAAAGATTAAATGAAAATAGTTGGTATATACTAATGGTCAGAATATTCTGTCAGTATTCTAGAAATTTATGTAAGAATAAACTATATGTGACAAAATTTTATTACATTAAAAAATTCACATTCTTCATACATAAATCTTGTAAATAGCTACTGTTAAAGAAAGGATATTTACCTAGAAAAATCTGGGGTGGTCAACCAGTATATAACCATTCCTGGGGTGAAATGTTCCTTTCATCTTAGGCCTCTGGCCAATTTATCCAAGGGGTAGATACCTGACTTCAAAATATTCTCTTTTATAGGCAATTACAACTTGCAAAGGAATATACAGAGGTCACAGTGTAGTAGAGTTGAATTATATTAACAGCAATTCTTTGGAGAGAAAAAAACCACCTTACACTACCATGCTCAATGGCGAAGATTAACAGCAACATTATATAAGTTGAAACACTAAGGGCCTAGACCAGTTAGGACTGCATTATTGGGTAACTTCACTGGGCAAATAATTCTGAGTAGCTGAGTTCCTGGAATGGTAAGAATAACATGGAAGTCATAAATACTAGCTATAACCTTGCTATAGTCTGAATGTTTGTGTGCCCCCAAATTCATATGCTGAAACCAAATCACCAATATCATGCTCTTAGGAGGTGGGGCCTTTGGGGAGTGCTTAGGTCATGCAGTCAGGGCCCTCAAGAGTGGGATTAATGCTCTTATAAAAAAGACCCCAGATAGTTAACTCTTTCCTTCCACCACATGAGGACAGTGAGAAGGTACAATCTATGAACCAGAAAGCAGATCCTCTCCAGGCACTGAATCTGCTGTCACCATGAGCTTGTACTTCCCAGTCTCCAGAACCATGAGAAATTTCTATTGTTTATAAGCTATTGAGTTTATGGCATTTTGTTGTAGCAACCTAAATGGACTACAATAAACCTCATGACCAGTTTCAGCAGCAAATACAAAAATCTACACTTGTATTTCTTTGCATACTAAACCTATACTAGGTCTATAGTTATGTTAGTATTGATTCCCTAACTTTTTTCCCCTTCATAGGCTGTGTAGTTACAGAATGCCCAAATGAAATTATTACAAAGCTATAATACAAATGGATATCATCCAGGGAGTCTGATTTCAAAAAAATGTGGTATCATGACATCGTACCTTAATAGCTGGGCATGAATTTAGGTTGTTTCCTATTTTAGAAGAAGATGAGAGTGTTAGTTATTATATATGGATTAATTACTTTTAGTTGAATTGAGGCATTTATGGATATATGGAGAAAAATATATATGTATTGGGTATAGAGAGGAGAAAGAGAGAGAAGAGAGAGAAAGAGAGAGAGAGTGTGTGTGTCTGTGTGTGTGTGTGTGTGTGTGTGTGTACACAATCACGGCAGCCAACTGATGGCATGTAGGAGACACAAACTGCGACGGTTGCTCAGCTCCATGTAGTTTCCCCAAGGATAAGCCTACATGTTCTACTCTGTCCCCTGGACATAGCTATATGTTCTCAAAATAGAGATATCTGACCAAGTTGTTTCAGTTAGATTAACTCTTCTAATAATTAGAAAACCTGAATTGAGATACATAGAAACGGAGAGTGTTAGAGCTGCATGAAGCTAGGCAATGCTATAGAAAGCATGTTTCCATTCCCCAGCTTCTGGAGGTCTTGGAACTTCTGTGTTTCAGTTCTTCCCATAGCTTAATTGTTCAGTCCTTCCTTTATTCCTTTATTCCTTGCTATTCTCCAAAATCTTTGTAATACATGCTTTGCTTCAGGTTTATAAGAATGGCAAAAAATAAGGCATATAACCTAATTTTACAATTAAGTAGAACAGAGATGGCTAATAAAAATGCATATATTTGTTTAGGGGCTGTGTTCATATATCACAGAAATAAGAGGGAGATATACTATGGTTATATTTCAGATGCAACTAATCTGATATCAGCCTTCTGAAATTGATTCTTTCTTTATCTTCCACATCACTCATGAACTTCCTTCTCTGAAACACCAGTTATTTAACTTGATTCTTCTTTATATAATTAAATATTGATTTTGGCTATAACTAAAAGAAAAATATAATAGAAAGTGCTACACAAATAGGGAATTCTTTTTTTTTTTTTTAATGGGACAAGAGATACAGAGGTAGCTCTCAGGAGACAGCTCACTGATACCATTGAAACCCAAGCATTTTCTTTCTTTCTTCTTCAGTGTCCCAAGCATGTGGGCTTTCTTTCTCCTGGTTGTAAAATGGTTGTTGGAATTCTAGGCATCAAGTCAGCAAGACAGACAGAAGAATAAAACAGAAGAGGTGGCACCAACAGCTTTCTGTGGATGTCACAAAGACTATAACTGTTGTATGGTCACCTCTGGCTATAAGGAAGGCTGGAAAATCAAATTTTGTGAAGTAGAAAAAACAAGAAGCAATAGGGTTGACATAGGTGCTGAGTGAATCAACTAACAGTATCTTCTATAGCTTCTAGAATAATCAATCTTAATGAATTTTCTTCTGTATGATGATATTTAGAAATAGAAGTTAAAGAAAGCTCCTTAGTACAGTTTGCTGGTTTCCTGGACAGAAGTACAACTTTATGCTGAAGTCTACGTTCACTCATACCTGTTGCTAATAGACTTAGTTCCTAAATCTGTATCACTTATCCACTCAGCATGTGTGTGCATGTGCCTGTGTGTGTATTCCATCTTTCATTTTTATTTTTTAAATTGAGACAGAGTCTCACTCTGTCACCTAGGCTGGAGTACAGTGGTGTGATCTCAGCTCACTGCAACCTCTGCCTCCTGGGTTCAAGCGATTCTCCCACCTCAACCTCCTGAGTAGCTGGGCCTACAGGTGTGCACCGACAAGCCCTGCTAATTTTTCTATTTTTATTAGAGATGGGGTTTCCCCATGTTGGCCAGGCTGGTCTCAAACAACTGCCCTCAGGTGATCTGCCTGCCTTGGCCTTACAAAGTGCTGGGACTACTGGCATGAGCCACTGTGGCCTGGCCCTGTAATTCCATGTTTTTAATGAGCAAAATATGTACATCAAAAAGAATCCATATATACAAAAGTTTTTCTCTTTTTCTTGTTCCTTACTCATTCATTAACCTGTCTCAATGCCGTCAGTGTTTTCAACTTACTGGGTATTCTTCCAGAGAGAGCTTATATATTCATATGAATTGCACAATCCTCTCTTAAAACCACTGGTTCCATCTTTGCACATTTCACAAGCAAGTGACTATGCCAATGTCTTCACCAAGGGAAGAAAAAGGGGGAACCAATCTTCATTCAACTATTATGTGCCAGCTGCCTCAATACATCCTATCTCATTTAATCTTCATAATGCCTCGCTGAAGTTGATACCTGCATGTTCAGCGTAGTAATCTGAGGGTCAGAATATGTCTCAGTCCATTCACATTGCTGTAAAAAAAAGTCTTAGATCAAGTAACTTATGAAGAGTAGAGACCTATTTTTCACAGCTCGGGAGGCTAGGAAGTCCATGATCAAGGGACTAGCAGATTTGGTGTCTGGTGAAGGCTGGCTCTCTGCTTCACAGATTGTACCTCTTGCCGTGTTCTCACAAGGTGAAAGGATGGAAAGAGCACACTCACTCCCTCAAGCCCTTTTATAAGGGCACTAATCCTATCTATGAGGGTGGAACCCTTACAGACCAATCACTTCCCAAAGGTCCCATATCTTTTTTTTTTTGTTTTGTTTTTTTTGAGACGGAGTCTCGCTCTGCCACCCAGGCTGGAGTGCAGTGGCCGGATCTCAGCTCACTGCAAGCTCCGCCTCCCGGGTTTACGCCATTCTCCTGCCTCAGCCTCCCGAGTAGCTGGGACTACAGGCGCCCGCCTCGTCGCCCGGCTAGTTTTTTTTGTATTTTTAAGTAGAGACAGGGTTTCACCGTATTAGCCAGGATGGTCTCGATCTCCTGACCTCGTGATCCGCCCGTCTCGGCCTCCCAAAGTGCTGGGATTACAGGCTTGAGCCACCGCGCCTGGCCAAGGTCCCATATCTTAATACCACCATCTTGAGGTTTAAGTTCTACCATGAGTTTTGGAGGGACACAAACATTCAAACCATAGCAGGGTAGTTAGATGACACATATTAGGTCAAAGAGCTAATCAAGGTTTGAAAGTGGAATTTAAATCTATGTGCTTTGGTTTGTCTGCCTCTGAAACATCTTTTTTTTTTTTTTTTTTTTTTTGAGACGGAGTTTCGCTCTGTCACCCGGACTGGAGTGCAGTGGCCAGATCTCAGCTCCGCCTCCCGGGTTTACGCCATTCTCCTGCCTCAGCCTCCCGAGTAGCTGGGACTACAGGCGCCCGCCACCTCGCCCGCTAGCTTTTTTTGTATTTTTAGTAGAGACGGGGTTTCACCGTGTTAGCCAGGATGGTCTCGAACTCCTGACCTCGTGATCCGCCCGTCTCGGCCTCCCAAAGTGCTGGGATTACAGGCTTGAGCCACCGCGCCCGGCCTTTTTTTTTTTTTTTTAAAAGAAAATGATGTTTATTTGGAAATAGAGCATTGCAATGGGAATACACATGCCATCGTAAACTATGTGTGTATTCGGGGAGGTAAAAGAAGACACAGGAGTTTTTGTTTGTTTGTTAGTTTTTTGAGACAGAGTCTGTTTTGCACTGTTGCCCGGGCTGGTGTGCAGTGGTGCAATCTCAGCTCACTGCTACCTCCACCTCCCAGGTTCAAGCAGTTCTCCTGCCTCAGCCTCCTGAGTAGCTAGGATTACAGGCACCCACCACCATGCTTGGCTAATTGTGTGTGTGTGTGTGTGTGTGTATTTTTAGTAGAGATGGGGTTTCACTATGTTGGCCAGGCTGGTCTCGAACTCCTGACCTCGTTATCCACCCACCTTGGCCTCCCAAAGTGCTAGGATTACAAGAACACACATGTTTTTTAAAGGAAAAAAGGAGGATTACATAGTTGTTTTAAAAGAAATAGCCTTGGCTACAGAGATGAGTAGCAAGGGTTACGGCAATCTGAAGTTGGACAGGTGGTTGCTGGGCAGATAAAGCATCTATTTGTTGAGTTCTATAGTTCCATTCATGTATATCTGAGCCCTTGATGCAGCAGGTTTCTGCTGGATGATTGGCTCTTTCTGCCACAGTGGACTACTACACAAGTCTTCCTCCTCTGCTGCTCTGTCTTCTAGCTGATTCTTTAACAAAGTATGCTCAAGGTTGTGAAAGCTTGGCCTCTTTCCTTGTGGCACTTAGAGCAATGATTTGAAGTGAGTTGACTGTCAATAAATGTCCATTAATTAAATTCCTTGGCACTCCCCCTGACCTCAGCCTAGAGCCCTTGCTATTGCTTCCTCTGCTCCTAACACTCCTGCAGCTTTGCTCAATTGCTTTTCTTTTAGGATTTATCCTTTTACCATACTTATCTCTCTAAAGACTTGTTTCTTGATGTGTGGACCGTGGACCAACAGCATCAACATCACCTAGGAGCTCATTAGAAATACAGATTCTCAGGCCCCACCCTAGACCTACCAGACCAGAATCTATTTTCACAACATCATCTGGTGGTTACTGTGCATATTAATGTTTGAAAAACACTGTTCTAGATATGCCCACAGGTCAAGTGTAGTCAGCTGCCTGTGGTCACATTTGAAATGGTTTTATGAGGACCTATACAATATACATAATTTATCCTATGCTCCTGAAAAACCTAGGAAATTTACTATATGTTCATTAAGAACAAATTTGCTGACCTCTGCTGTAGAATCTATCCGTTACTGTACTTGAATTTGAGGTGGATATTTAATCTTGCTTTTACCCATGTACCATGGGCATGGAGTTGAGTGCTGATTCTGCCACGCTTCTTCTTCTGTGAACTTACAGTGTTTTGTACATTCACATTCATGACTTCACATTATGATTTACATTTTGTTTGTATGTTTACAGGTATGGCTCTCTACTAGGCAGAAAGCTCCTTGAAGACAGATGAGGCCAGGCTCCCTAGAAGCAGAGCCTGGAATGGGGATTGTTGTTGAGTGAGTCATTGAAGGAGTGCTCTCAGGGAGAACCTGGAAGGAAAGGAGGAAAGCAAGACAGGCTACAGTAAGAAGCTAAGCAAAGATGTTGTGGCTGCACTGGAGTCTAACTTCACTGTGATTTTTGGGGGGTACTCTGAAATGTAAATAACACTGTAGACTTACCCCACATTGAGGCAAGGGGCTAAGCTTTTTGTACCACGTCATTGTCCTGAGCTGGCCGTGGAGGAAGGCATGACCTCACAGGCTTTTCTGGATGAGGCTGCTTCCTTTGGCTGAACCCACCTGTGAGCCTTTGGCAGCCTCTATTCAAGCAGCTGGGGTGGGGGGAGAGTGAGTTCCGTTGTGGCTTTTTATTTTAATCTCTGTATCCTTGGTTTCTAGTACAGTTTCTGGCACTCAGTAAGCATACAATAAATCTTTGCTACATGGGTGAGTCTCTTCCTAATATAATACTTACTCACCTGTCAATTAAAATAGACAGTACCCATTGTCTTTGTTTATGTTCATGCAATTAATAAAGCAAATATTCTTCTGACTAGTTAAACAAGACTAAATGAGATCATCCAGATGAAGGTACCTAGCAAACTGCCTGACGTATAATAGGCAACAATAAATGTTAATTTCCCCTTAAGATTAAATAGGCTATATATATTTTATTAGGAAGAGTGTTTCCTGTTTATGGCTTATAACAAATTTTAATAAATCAAGAGAGATTTCTGCTCTTATTAGCTGTGTAATCTCTACTTGAGGTCTACCTCAGCTGTGAAGAGGTATAATGATGGTATAATCTGAGATGTTGTACTAACAGTGATATTAGAGAGTGAAGGAAGTATCAGAGAAAAATATGGTTAGCTGTTAAAATCACCTACAAAAAAAATAATGATTGCTGCCAGGTATTCAGTGCCTAATTATAGGACAGGCACTGTCCTAGGAGCTTTATATACTTTATTATCAGTCCCCCAAACAACCCTGTAAGGTGGGTGCTATAATAGGTTGGTACACAATAGGCAGACAAAGTATGTAATTAGGATATTAGCAAAACAAGGGCACCAATATGTATATATTTTTTGATGTTTTTAAAATAGCATTAAAATAGTCATTCTGTTACAAATCAGAATTTTATGGATTTTTTACATTTATTATTTTTAAAATTTGAATTACATAAGGGATTACTACCACCTTTCTAGTGCAGATGATTTCTATAAGTTTTAATTTCATACACTTTTACCCCTGTGTATTAATTAACCCATTTTCAGAACTGAGGAACTTGCAACTCAGAAAGATTAGATAGCCACTGGCTCCATCACAAATCAGGAAGCTGGTGACAAAGAAATTGGAGGGCTGGGCCGGGCGCGGTGGCTCAAGCCTGTAATCCCAGCACTTTGGGAGGCCGAGGCGGGTGGATCACGAGGTCAGCAGATCGAGACCCTCCTGGCTAACACGGTGAAACCCCGTCTCTACTAAAAATACAAAAAACTAGCCGGGCGCGGTGGCGGGCGCCTGTAGTCCCAGCTACTCGGAGGCTGAGGCGGGAGAATAGCGGGAACCCGGGAGGCGGAGCTTGCAGTGAGCTGAGATGGCGCCACTGCACTCCAGCCTGGGCGACACAGCGAGACTGTGTCTCAAAAAAAAAAAAAAAAAAAAGAAATTGGAGGGCTGGAGGGTAAAAGCAGGAAAAAGTGATACTCAGAGGAGAAGGACACTGGAGAAGTCAGTCCTGAATCCACCAATGAGGTACCGCTGCAACTATGTCTGGAATTGGCTCAGGCTGGCAGATTCCAGAATGACCCAGATGAAATCGCTTTAGCAATCTCCAGCAACTGCCATTCTGTCAGAGTCAGAAGCAGAAATCTCTTTTTCCAGTCTTCTTATCTCTTGCCAATGCCTCCTGTTGATAGAATCGACCAGGAAGTAAACAGGCGAGGGAGTCTCAGAAATGGAGTTTGCACATACCTAGCCTAGTAGAGGAGAATAGAGAAGTTGGGTATGGGTTAGAGAGATGACATGCAAATAACCAGGAGACCTATTCAGCTGGAATGTGGTATGGCCAGGCTATTTCTCTGTAGAATGCATATATTTTATAACAAAGCTGTACTAGTGAACTAATCTACGCACTTCACTTGAAAATTCATGTTTGAGTTAATTTTATTTACTTTACTTGAAATTTCATGTTTCTTAGGATTGAAAACTAGTTCATTTGTCCTCTGGTTTTGGCTTTTTATTCAGCTTTGAATATGATCTTTCAAAACAGAGCAGAAATTTTCTCATATTGGTGACTTTATTAATATTGGCATTGGTGCCCGTGGGTTGAAATCTCAGCATTTTGGAACCCTGCTGGGACGTTCTGCTTCTACTCATTATGACATTTTCTCATCCCCCAGAGATAGCAGGTTTGAAACTGATATAGAAATTTTTATTCCTACTTACAATATCCAAGTTATTTGGTAGCAATTCTTAAAGTGTGTCTAGAGCCAAATGGCATTGAATTTTTCCATTACTGATACCCTTTTAATCATGATAATTTATGGAACACCACTGAATTAGGTAGTGGGGATGCTAGATTAGATAAGATAAAATTCCTGTTAATGGGAAGCTCATACCACAATATTTTACCCAAGCTGAGATAGTTTCTATTAGTTCCCTAGCAAGCACTTTTTTTCATAGAGAAAAATGTAAACTTAGGTTGCACAGTTTCTTTTCTTTTTAAAGATACCTATTCTCCCTTTTAATCTAAGGAATTCAATACAGAAGAGGGACATTAAAGAGGGTAAATTTTGTATCCTACTATATTCCTGCAATGCTCACTAGTTTAGCTGGATAGTCCTGTTTTATAACATTGGTCCTCTATTTCTTGCTGGAGTAATAATGGCTGAGAAGTAACTGTTGTCTAATGAAGAAGGACATACAGGAATACTGTGACCTGGCCTCATTTTGTTTTTGCTGGCACACAAAGATTATGGGTGTGACAAGCAGCAAATTATAAGGGAGAGTGATTCCATAGCTCCAGATGGTAGAATATTCTCCAGCAAGAAAGTATTGGACATGACCAACTGCGAGGCATTTTTCTATATTTTTCACCCTTATTTAAAAAATAATGCTACTCATTACCTATGAAATCAATCAAGAATCCATGGCTGTAATCCCAGCACTTTGGGAGGCCGAGACGGGCGGATCACGAGGTCAGGAGATCGAGACCATCCTGGCTAAGACGGTGAAACCCCGTCTCTACTAAAAATACAAAAACTAGCCAGGCGAGGTGGCGACGCCTGTAGTCCCAGCTACTCGGGAGGCTGAGGCAGGAGAATGGCGTCAACCCGGGAGGCGGAGCTTGCAGTGAGCTGAGATCCGGCCACTGCACTCCAGTCCGGGCGACAGAGCGAGACTCCGCCTCAAAAAAAAAAAAAAAAAAAAAGAATCCATGGCATGACATTTAAGGCCATTAAACAAAATTCCTGTTAATGGGAAGCTCATACCCTAATATTTTACCCAAGCTGAGATCGTTTCTATTAGTTCCTTAGCAAGTCACGTTCTTCCTCCAATCTTGTCTACCATTAACAACCGATTCCTATGACCAAGTTCCAGTTTCGAGCTGTTTGTTAAGCAAAACAATCCTTTTTAATAAAAACAAAACCTTATACAGAACTTCAAAATATAACAGATAAATGCAAAATTGGTCCGGTTAAAAATGGTGGAGGATTCAGAACTCGAATGCCTTGTCTTCTTTGTGCTTTGGCCACACAGGCACTTATTCCAAATTCCAGACTGTTCTGACTAGTCTCAGTGTTTCATTTCTGTCTATTTCTTTGACTTTGTCTATGGATTTTTGTTGTTGTTTTTGCCTGGAATGATCTTCTCTAGCATCTTGTGTGCAAATCCATCTCCAATCTAAATTCTTTGTCTTCCAGGAAGCTCTTCATAATTTGCTCCACTTGAAGCCAAGCTAGACCTCCTCTGTGTTTCCAGTTGTAGTATTCAGGGAAGATTGTTGTACTGTATGGTGAACCATCTTGAAGTCAGGGACTTCCTGTCTATCTCTGTACCATCATGTTTTGGACTATTAGGTACACAACGATTTTACTACTTTTTCAAAGAGAACAACATTTACCCTGATATAGGTTTTTGGTGGTTCTCTCTGGATACAGGTGAAGATTTTCCAAATTTATTGCCATATTTCTACCACATGGTGTTATTTTTATTTTCCCTTGAGGCTCCACTCAAATGCTACACCACAAATAAAATATTTCTTGAATCTTCCCAGATGAAAGTAATGTCAACTTCCACTGAATGCTCTAAAACACACTTTCTGTCCCTCTCTGCATTTTCTAGCTTCTGTTATACAGCCATATACGTGTCTTATATTCCACCCAATATTGCAAGTTACTTAAGAAAAGGTCTATGTTAAAGAACTATAAGAGTATCTAATCTACATTGAAATCAAACATGGCTTCAAACCCAGGCTTCAAATCTGGGTGACACTGAGCAAAAGACTTGACCTCTCTTTGAATCTCAGTCTTCTCACTGTGAAATAAGGCTAACAATGTCTCCTTCAGAGACTTTTTTTGGTGAAGATTAAATTCAACAAGATTAAAGTATCTTACAAACCTTGAGCATTCAAAATATAAATTCCATCTCTCAGATTAATTTTGAGACTTTCCTGGAAACTAGTATCGTTCCTTGTATGAAGTGTATGCTAATTAATGTTTATTTGCATGTTGAATTGAATTAGGCCAGATAAATTACTATTCTAGTATATATTAATGAAAGTTATGTGGAAAAAAATGATTCTGTTGATAAGAAGTTTGGGAAGTGTTGAATTTTATTTGAATAATTTTTTTAAAGGAATTAAACATTTGTTTAGTGTTCTAAAGTGAATTATTTGACTCTTTCCTCACAGAAAATCTCACAGGGCAAGTGCTCTTTGCAACAGAGGTTGGGTAATACACGAACAAGGTACTGGCCCTAAAGGAAGTGGAAGGATAGCTTGTGTCTAGGCTGGCAGGCTGTACAGACTCCAAAGGTCGGTATTACCAAGGTAGATTCACCAAGGTCCACAGTCTAATCTTATAGGCTCTTAAAGTTGGCTTGTCTTCCAAATGTGGGTTGGAAGCCCACAGAGTGCTCTTGTATAATAGCATTCATCCCAATCATGTTAAAGAAGTTACTGTACATAGATGGCTTAGAAGAGTGCCTGGCACTGAAGATTTACATACCCTTTTAACGTGCACATTTTGTTCTCTCATTCACTAGATCGTGCATTTTCTTTACTTTTTTTGTGCATTAGGAAATAGAAATTCAACTCAATTCAACATGCAAGTAAAAATTAATTGAGCGTATACTTCATACAAGGAACTGTATTAGGTTCTAGGGAAGTCTCGACATTAAACTGGGGAATGGGACATTGAGTTTCAATTTCCTAATATGGGTTCCTCTCGTGGACTGACTCACATTAACCAAGCTTAGAGACTGATAAATAAACATCAATGTGAATTTGTTAATTTGCCATGAACACTCTTATTTCCAGTAGAATACACAGATGAACTGGCCTGATTACATAATTTCTCCACCCATCTCCACGATGGGCTGATGCACAGAAGACTTTGAGATAAGTCTGAATTAGGAAAAGTAGAAAATTACTTAATTGATTTTAAGAGGTGTCCCTCAGCTAAGCCCTCCATCCTTTCTTCCTTTCTTCTCTTTTCCTCATCTATCCATCCAACAAATACTTCTGGAAAACCAGCTAGATGAGGCAGTATAGCAGAGAGATCTGGGAAAGACTACCTATTTTTATTTTTTATTTTTTATTTTTTTATTATACTTTAAGTTCTAGGGTACATGTGCATAGCGTGCAGGTTTGTTACATATGTATACTTGAGCTATGTTGGTGTGCTGCACTCATCAACTCGTCAGCACCCATCAATTCGTCATTTATATCAGGTATAACTCCCAATGCAATCCTTCCCCCCTCCCCCCTCCCCATGATAGGCCCCGATGTGTGATGTTCCCCTTCCCGAGTCCAAGTGATCTCATTGTTCAGTTCCCACCTATGAGTGAGAACATGCGGTGTTTGGTTTTCTGTTCTTGTGATAGTTTGCTAAGAATGATGGTTTCCAGCTGCATCCATGTCCCTACAAAGGACACAAACTCATCCTTTTTTATGGCTGCATAATATTCCATGGTGTGTATGTGCCACATTTTCTTAATCCAGTCTGTCACAGATGGACATTTGGGTTGATTCCAAGTCTCTGCTATTGTGAATAGTGCCGCAATAAACATACGTGTGCATGTGTCTTTATAGCAGCATGATTTATAATCCTTTGGGTATATACCCAGTAGTGGGATGGCTGGGTCATATGGTACATCTAGTTCTAGATCCTTGAGGAATCGCCATACTGTTTTCCATAATGGTTGAACTAGTTTACAATCCCACCAACAGTGTAAAAGTGTTCCTATTTCTCCACATCCTCTCCAACACTTGTTGTTTCCTGACTTTTTAATGATTGCCATTCTAACTGGTGTGAGATGGTATCTCATTGTGGTTTTGATTTGCATTTCTCTGATGGCCAGTGATGATGAGCATTTTTCATGGGTCTGTTGGCTGTATGAATGTCTTCTTTTGAGAAATGTCTGTTCATATCCTTTGCCCACTTTTTGATGGGTTGTTTGTTTTTTTTTCTTGTAAATTGTTTGAGTTCTTTGTAGGTTCTGATGTTAGCCCTTTGTCAGATGAGTAGATTGCAAAAATTTTCTCCCATTCTGTAGGTTGCCTGTTCACTCTGATGGTAGTTTCTTTTGCTGTGCAGAAGCTCTTTAGTTTAATTAGATCCCATTTGTCAATTTTGGCTTTTGCTGCCGTTGCTGTTGGTTTCAAATGACAAATGATCTGTTTGCTAGCCACGTGACCCCAGGGAAGTTATTTAACGTCTTAATGTTGCAGAATCCTCTTGTGTAATAGCACTCGTCTCAACCAGGTTAAAGAAGTTACTGTATGTAGATGGCTTAGAAGAGTGCCTGGCACTGATGATTTACATATCTATTTAACACACAACTTTTGTCTTCTCATTCACTAGGTTGTGCATTTTTCTTACTTTTTTAATGCATTGCAAAGTTCAGTTTCAAAATGATTAATTACTTTGCCCTAGGTCTTATGGGGTTAGTAAGTGGCTGAGCTTGAACAGGACCAAAAAGTAAATACACTGTTTATTTTAGAAAATCATGGATTTTGGCACTCTAGGGGGAAAAAAAAAAAACATAATATTTATGCAGACTCTCATTTCTCTTTAAAAAATTCTAAGCCTTAAGAGATACAGGGTGGACCCTAGTTTCTTTCTATATCATCAACTTCTGATTGATTTTGTCATTTTCCATATTTATCTCCTGTAATTTGGAACTTCCTCAAATGATACCCTGACAAATGAGATCAATTTTCTTCTGAAATATGTTTTTAAAAGACATTACAGTCATCCCAGACTCAGTTCTTAGTTATGAAACAGTGTATTTGGCAGTTTCCATTGCTTCTGGTTATGATCAATTGAATTTCAGACAGTCATCTTTAAGCTATGGCCTAATTAAGATGAATAGATACTGTCAGATGGCCTGTTTAATCAGTTTCCCATCTGGCATAATTATGTTTATGGGTAGGACCTGCTTTTGCTTGGTTTGGGCAATAGCAAAAACCAACAGAACAAGGCAATCACATCTCCTAAGTTAAGACCAGGGCTCACTCTTCATCTTTAATCTTAGCTGGGCAATCACATTTTCAAACCTGCAGAATATGCTTAGTGTGTACTTGCACTGCAGGGTCCCATTAGGCTCATGGCATCTGTCTATCCATCCATTCATGCTTACTTTCATTCATTCCATTCCAGTAATTACCCCTGAACACCTCAGGTGTGCTGAGCTCTCTATGTCCCAGGTCAAACTATCATGAAAAAGAGATCATTCCTGATCTCAAGAAGCTCTTGGTGTAATGCAAAAAGTCTCAAAAGCATGTGGATCTTAAACATGAAGTCTAATGCTATTTATTTATTATTTTAAAATTTTTATTTTTAGTTGTTGTGGGTACATAGTAAGTGTGTATATTTCAGGGGTACATGAAATATTTTGATACAGGAATACAATGTGTAATAATCACATAAGGGTAAACGGGGTATTCATGACCTCAAGCATTTATCCTTTCTTTGTGTTACAAACAATTCAATTATACAATTTTAGTTATTTCAAAATATACAATAAATTATTGCTGACTGTAGTCACCAGTTGTGTTACAAAATACTGTATCTTCTTCATTATAGCTAATTATATTTGTGTGCACATTAAATATCTCCACTTCCCCCAACCCCACAACCCTTTCTAGCCTCTAGTTACCATCATTCTACTCTCTATCCCCATGAGTTCAATTGTTTTAATTTCTAACTTCCACAAATAATTTAGAAAAGGCAAATTATGTCTGTCCCTGGCTTATTTCACTTAACACAGTGACCTCCCCTCCAGTTCCATCTATGTTATTGTAAATGACAGGCTCACTTTTTTTTATGGCTGAATACTACTCCATTTTGTGTATGTACCACACTTTTTTTATTCATTCACCTGTTGATGGACACTTAAGTTACTTCCAAATCTTGCTTATTGCTAATATCTGCTGCAATAAACACGGGAGTGCAGATATACCTTCAATATACTGATTTCCTTTCTTTTGGGTATATACCTAGCAGTGGATTGCTGGATACACTAGATCTATTTTTAGTTTTTTGAGGAGCTCCCAAACTGTTCTCTATGATGGTTGTACTAGTTTACATTCCCACCGACAGTGTATGCAGGTTCACTTTTCTCCCCATCCTCACCAGCATTTACTGCTTGTCTTTTGGATAAAAGTCATTTTAACTGGGGTGAGATGATATCTCATTGCAATTTTGATTTGCATTTCTATGATAGTCAGTGATGTTGAGAACCTTTTGATATGACTGCTTGCCACTTGTATGTCTTTTCTTGAGATATGGCTATTCAGATTTTTTGCCCATTTTAAAATTGGATTATTAGAATTTTTTCCTTTTTTTTTTTTTTTTTTTTTTTTTGAGACGGAGTCTCGCTCTGTCGCCCAGGCTGGAGTGCAGTGGCCGGATCTCAGCTCACTGCAAGCTCCGCCTCCCGGGTTCACGCCATTCTCCTGCCTCAGCCTCCCGAGTAGCTGGGACTACAGGCGCCCGCCACCTCGCTCGGCTAGTTTTCTGTATTTTTTAGTAGAGACGGGGTTTCACTGTGTTAGCCAGGTCTCGATCTCCTGACCTCGTGATCCGCCCGTCTCAGCCTCCCAAAGTGCAATTGTTTGAGCTCCTTATATATACTGGTTATTAATTCTTTGTCAGATGGAGAGTTTGTGAGTATTTTCTCCC
The DNA here is from genome assembly GCF_009764315.1 of Trachypithecus francoisi. Taxonomy (NCBI): domain Eukaryota; kingdom Metazoa; phylum Chordata; class Mammalia; order Primates; family Cercopithecidae; genus Trachypithecus; species Trachypithecus francoisi. Next base: position 118,182 of record NW_022680537.1, on the reverse strand, counting down.
ATCTGTGAGTTGTCTCTTCACTTTGTCAACTGTATTCTTTGCTGTACCAAGCTTTTTAAATTTGATATGATCCCATTTGTTCATTTCTGCTTTGGTTACCTGTGCTTGTGAGGTATTACTCAAGAAATCTTTGCCTAGTCCAATGTCCGAGAGAGTTTTCCCAATGTTTTCTTGTAGTAGACTCATAGATTGAGGTCTTAGATTTAAGTCTTTAATCCATTTTGATTTGATTTTTGTATGTGGCAAGAGATAGGGATCTAGCTTCATTCTTCTGCATATGGAGATCCAGTTTCTCCAGCATCATTTATTGAAGAGACTGTCTTTTCCCAATATGTGTTCTTGGTACCTTTGTCAAAAATGAGTTCACCGTAAATGTATGTATATTTTTCTGGGTTCTCTATTCTATTCCATTGGTCTATGTGTCTGTTTTTATGCCAGTACCATGCTATTTTGGTTTCTACAGCTCTGTAGTATAATTTGAAGTCAGGTAATGTGATTCCTCATTGTATTCTTTTTCTTTTCTTTCTTTCTTTTCTTTTATTTTTATTTTTTTTTTTAATGGAGTCTTGCTTTATCGCCCAGACTAGAGTACAGTGGCACAATCTCGGCTCACTGCAACCTCCACCTTCCTGGTTCAAGTGATTCTCATGCCTCAGCCTCCTGAGTAGGTGGGATTACAGGCACCTGCCACCATGCCCGGCGAATTTTTTTTGTATTTTTAGTAGGGACAGGGTTTCACCATGTTGTCCAGGCTGGTCTTAAACTCCTGACCTCAAGTGATCCTCCCACCTCTACCTCCCAAAGTGCTGGGATTATAGGCATAAGCCACCACCGCCAGCCTCCTCATTGTATTCTTTTTGCTCAGGATAGCTTTGGTTATTCTGGGTCTTTTGTGGTTCCATATAAATGTTAAGATTTTTTTCTATTTATGTTAAGAATGTATTTTGAAAGGGACTGCATTGAATCTGTAGATTGCTCTGGGTAGTATAGACATTTTAACAATATTGATTCTTCTAATCCATGAATATAAATTTTTTTTCCATTTTTTATGTTCTTTTCCATTTCCTTCATAAATATTTTATAATTTTCCTGGTAGAGATCTTTCTTTTTATTTAATTTTATTCATAGCTACTTGAGATTACTTTCTTGATTTCTTTTTCAAATTATTTACTGCTGGCATATAAAAATGGTATTGATTTTTTAGTATGTTAATTTTGTGTCCTACAACTTTACTAAATTTGTTTGTCAGTTCTAATAGTTATTTGATAGAGTCTTTAGGTTTTCCCAAATATAAGATTGTATTTTCTGCAAACAAGGATAATTTGACTTCTTCCTTTCCGATTTGGATGCCTTTTATTTCTTTTTCTTGTGTAATTACTCTATCCAGGGCTTCCAGTACTATGTTGAATAACAACAGTGACAGTGAGCATCCTTGTCTTGTTCTAAATCTTAGAGAAAAGGCATTCAGTTTTTCCCCCATTCAGTATGATACTGGCTGTGGGTCTGTCATGTTGACTTTTATTCTGTTGACGTATGTTCCTTCTGTATGCAGTTTTTGTGAGTTTTTATCATGAAGTGATGTTGAATTTTATCAAATGCTTTTTCAGCATCAATTGAAATGATCATAAGTTTTTTATCCTTCATTCTATTGATATGCTGTGTCACATTGATTGATTTGCATATGTTGAAATATTCTTGCATCCCGGGGATAAATCCTACTTGGTCATGATGAATGATCTTTCTAATGTGTTTTTGAATTTGATTCGCTAGTATTTCATTCAAGATTTTTGCATCAGTGTTCACTGGGATATTGACCTGTTGTTTTCTTTTTTTGATGTGTCTTTGTTTTTGGTATCAGGGTCATACTGGCCTCATAGAATGAATTTAGAAGTATTCTCTCCTCCTCTATTTTTCAGAATAGTATGAGTAGGAGTGGTATTAGTTCTTTTTTAAATGTTTGGTAAAATTCAGCAATGAAGCCTTCAGGTCCTGGGCTTTTCTTTGCTGAGATAATTTTTATTATGGCTTTGATTTCATTACTTGTTATTGGTCTGTTCAGGTTTTGGATTTCTTCATGGTTCAATCTTGGTAGGTTATATGTGTCCAGGAATTTATTCATTTCTTCTAGGTTCTCCAATTTACTGGCATGTAATTGCTCATACAGGCCTCTAAAAATCCTTTGAATTTTTGTCATATTGATTGTAATGTCTCCTTTTTCATCTCTCATTTTATTTATTTGGGTCTTCTATTTTCTTAGTATGGTTAAAGGTTTGTCAGATTTGTTTCTCTTTTCAAAAAAATCAACTTTTTGTTTCATTAATCTTTTGTATTGTTTTCTTCATTTCAATTTCATTTATTTCTGCTTTGTATTTATAATCTCTCTTCTTGTACTAATTTTGGGCTTGATTTGCTCTTGCTTTTCCAGTTCTTTTTTTTTTTTTTTTTTTTTTTTTTTTTTTTTGAGAGGAGTCTCGCTCTGTCACCCAAGCTGGAGTGCAGTGCCAGATCTCAGCTCACTGCAAGCTCCGCCTCCCGGTTCACGCCATTCTCCTGCCTCAGCCTCCGAGTAGCTGGGACTACAGGCGCCCGCCACCTCGCCCGCTAGTTTTTTGTATTTTTAGTAGAGACGGGGTTTCACCGTGTTAGCTAGGATGGTCTCGATCTCCTGACCTTGTGATCCGCCCGCCTCGGCCTCCCAAAGTGCTGGGATTACAGGCTTGAGCCACCGCGCCCGGCCGCTTTTCCAGTTCTTTAAGATGCATAGTTAAGTTTTATATTTGAAAATTTTCTAATTTTTTGATGTAGGTGCTTATAGCTATACACTTTCCTCTTAGTAAAGTATACAGCTTGTGCTATACCCTGTAGACTTTGGTATGTTTTGTTTCCATTATGGTTTGTTTCAAGAAAATTTTAAAATGTCATTCTTAATTTCCATGTTCTCAGTGTTCATTCAGGAGCATATGAATTTCTATGTGTTTGTATAGTTTCCAAAATTCCTGTTGTTATTGATTTCTAGTTTTATTCCACTGTGGTTAGAGAAGACACTTGATATAATTTCATTTTTTTATTTTTAAAAAACATGTTTTGTGGCCTAACATATCTTCTATCCTCAAGAATAATCTATGTGCTGAGAAGAAGAATTTATATTCTGTAGCCATTGGATAAAGTGTTCACTAAATATCTATTAGGTCCATTTGATCTATAGTGTAGATTAAGTTTGATGTTTTTTTGGTTCATTTTCTGTCTGGATGATCTAACCAGTGCTGAAAATGAGTTGTTGAAGTCTCCAGCTGTTATTGTATTGGGGTATATATCTTTCTTTAGCTCTAGTAATATTTGCTTTATATATCTGGATGCTCCAGTGTTGGGCGCATATACATTTACAATTATCATATCCTCTTGCTGAATTGACCACGTTATTATATAATGACCTTCTTTGTCTCTTCTTACAGTTTTTGTCTTGAAATCTATTTTGTCTAATGTAAATATAGATGCTCGTGCTTCATTTTGGTTTCCATTTGCATGGGATGTCTTTTTCTATCCTCTATTTTCAGGCTATGTGTTTCCTTGACTGCTGGGTCTTGTTTTTTTGTTTGTTTGTTTGTTTTTTTAATCCATTCAGCCACTCTATGTCTTTTGATTAAAGAGCTTAGTTCATTTGTTTTTCCATTTCTCCTCTCAAGTTCCAGTAGAATGAAAGGTTAGTACATTTACATTCCAAGTTATTATCAATAATAATAATATTGATTACTCCTGCCACACCCACTCCTCTCTTCTTAAAATCCTTCAGTGGCTCTCCATTGTAGAAAGGATGAAGTTCAGCTCCTTAGTATGGCATAAAAGACTCCCCACAATATGCTTTCTGTCTACCCCTGTAGCTTGATCTTCTGCCACCCCACAATTTTTGTGTCCTGTACTTGAGCTACACCTATTTACCTGTCCCTGAGCAAGCTTTGTTGAGCTTTGCCTTCTTGCTTTTGCCTGTACCACTTACCCACCTACACCTCCTGACCAGCCATGGTCCTTCACACTATAGTTGAAACTTCACATTTTCCCCCAATTCTCCACTCACAAGCAGAGTTGATCTGCAGACTTGCGGCTACCACTATGCCTGGAATATAAATTTATATAGCACTTGTTACACTCTTATACCTAATGGTTTCTAGGTCTGTTTTGTCTTTCTAATGGACTATAGTTTGTTGAGTGAAGGCATGGTTTATTGTCTTTTTCAACACTATATCTCCAATTTTTGCTCAGTATGTGTGTGAACCATAGAAGGCACTCTTTATATAATGGTGATGAATATATGTCAACTAGAAGCCAATATGGAGATTTTTTTTTTTCTTTATGAGAAAGTAAATTCTCAGAACTTTGGGAACTAATCATGTACTGGGAATATTGACTTATCAGCCTATGCTTGCTGTGTTCACCCTGAGATTGAGACCAAGCTGGGCATGTCTTAAAGATCAGATAAGTAGAACACTAGGTATTTTTAGAAAACAAATTGCATCAAAGGAAGAGTTACAAATGTATTCTTAGGAAAACTGGGAAAATCAGAGAGGAAGAGTGATTTTGAGTACAATGCAGTGCCTCCTCTTCTATGAAGTAAATAATAACAGAGCTTACTGGAATTTATGTAAGAGTTTCAGAGGCATTTTTTAGCAAAGAACGGCCTTCAAAGGGGTGGAAAATAATTGTTGTACTTACTTGGGATTACACTGTTGAAACACATGTAGGGGAGACATATTGGCTTAATCAGGAAGCCAGGCAAGCCTAAAGCTGGAGAGAGAGGAGAGAGAGAGAGACACGAAAGAGAGACACAGAGAGAGGAAGAAGAGGGAGAGAAAGAGAAACATGAAAGAGAGAGAGAGACAGATACAGGAGATGAAAGCTCATCTGCAGGGCCAAATAGGCAGATAAGGATTTGAGAAACGTGGTGGGTATGTGGAGACTGAGCCATGAAAAATGTCCTTCAGGATCTCCTGAATTATTTGGGAGAAGGTTTTGTTTCTTCAAAATGCGAGAAAAGCAGAAGCAAAAAAAATGCTAATTTTTTTTAAGTGCCTACTATGCTACTTTTTACGTATCCTTCCCGTCCCTTTGGTGTGGGCTTGGAAAACAAAATGACACAAAGCTAGACATGATGTGGTCCTTGCCAATTGATGGACTGGGACATGAATAGGTAAAAAGGTAACCATACAGAACTACCTTAGGAGTTTAGGAGAAAGGTGTCTTCTCCTTTCTAGCTCAAACCTCCTGGCAGATGACTTTTAAGATTTAATAATGCCAAAGGTTTGAGCTACTATTTTGTCTCTAGGGAAAGCTAAAAATGGGAAAAAATAATTCCTTTTCACAAGGCTTAACTTGGCATCGGCATGTGCCATTGTTGGCATCTGACAAGTGGCTACTTTGCAAGGTTGGGTTAAAAATTAAGGTAATTTAGTTTTCTTTCACTTGAAAAGTTCATGTGAATGGGAAATAATAAAGGTGTGGGTCACATGGCAGCCCAAACAGACCCGGTGCAAAACAGAAGCAGTGAGGACTGCTTACACTGTTGACTTGAGAGAATGTCTTCAGAGGTCTAATTGGGAATTGTGTGCCTAATATTGACAAAACAATGATATTGGCCTCAGTTGCTTAACTGGAAAAGAAAAAGTGGGAATTCACCTTCAAGATTCTCTTTGGTTTAATCACTCTGGCCACAGCATTTCCTGCTCAACTAGACAGTGAAAAGAGTCTACCAGCAATTCCTGGCATCTGACACATAAAAATGAAAGTCAGGGCCAGGTGTGGTGGCTCACGCCTGTAATCCCAGCACTTTGGGAGACTGAGGCGGGTGGATCACAAGGTCAGGAGTTCAAGACCAGCCTGACCATGATGGTGAAACCCCATCTCTACTAAAAATACAAAAAAAAAAAAAAAAAAAATCTGGGCGTGGTGGCAGGCACCTTATAATCCTAGTTACTCAGGAGGCTGAGGCAGAGAATTGCTTGAACCTGGGAGACAGAGGTTGCAGTGAGCCGAGATCACACCATGCCACTGCACTCTAGCCTGGGCTACAGAGCAAGACTGAGTGTCAAAAAAAAAAAAAAAAAAAAAAAAAGAAAGAAAGAAAGAAAGAAAGAGGCCATTCAACGGGGATTGATTTTAAAAAACCAAACCACCACCACCACAACTGCCATCACCCTCAGAAAGACCTAAAAACGTGCACCTAAAACACGGAGACTATCTGGATAGTTGTTCTTTATGAGCAGAGAGGAGCTGCCAAGTTCATTCAATCCTGTGCCCTCATTTTATAAGTGGCAGATCCAGAGAAGGGATGGAGTTTTGATTTAAATAATTGACTAGGTTGTTTGCTATCTCTCAGTCTGAGTAGAGTAACTATCAGGAAAACAGTCTCTGGATGAAGGTTACAGCCTGGTGGGAAAGTTTGTGCAGTAATTTTTTTGGTTTCCTCAAGATACAAATGATTTTAACTAAGACAGTAGCGCCATGCTTAACTTTTATCAGTGGCAAAAATTCTCAGAAGTTTCAGCTCACTCATTTTTCTTTTCTTTCTCTTTAGGGACAGAATCTTACTGTCACCCAGGCTAGAGTGCAGTGCCACAATCATATCTTGATGGAGCATCAAACTCCTGGGTAAAGTGATCCTCCCACCTTAGCCTCCTGAGTAGCTGGGACTACACAAGCGTACATCACTGTGCTGGCTAATTTTTAATATATTTGTAGAGACAGAGTCTCACAATGTTTTCCAGACTAATAATTCATTTTTCTTGCTAGTTTTTATTCAGTTCTCAGTTTGAGAGGAATTAATGCTGCAAAAGTTTGGATAACACCTGCCATCCTCTTAGTGGGCATTTATCATTTTCCAAGTCCTTTTTTCACTTGAGGAACTGTTTCTTATGTCTAACATGGTGGTTCTGGTGAGGGCTGTAAATCACAGTGCTTGTGGGGCATCAAATGACCTGCGTAGATCAATCCCAATGTTCAGTCAACTTTGTTGGTTGGCTTAGTGATCAGTGATGGGTATAGGATGCAATTCTGGCCAATCATGGAACTTGCTGAAATTTTTTCTTGCTGGAGCTAGAGGAAGGACACTATGTTTCCCTGGTCATGAAGCTGAAGGGTGCACACTTAGATCTACTTTTGTTAATGGTTCAGCATTGAGGAGCAGCTGGCAATAAGATGCAGAAAAGACAGACCAAACAAAAGAAACAGGGAGTTGTTAGTATTGGAGGCCCATATCCAGTTATCCTGGAGGCTGTGTTCCCACTCTTCCCTTTTGTAGGCTTGCCTATGGGTGACCCCAAATTCTCCTCTCTGGCCTAAGTAAGCCAATTTCAGTTGACTTTCGGTCATTGTCATATGAATTAACAAAAGTATCCTGATACTTTCCATTCTTCCCCTCTGTCCTTGATTGTCTCCTGTATTTGAGTCATTAAGTCTGTTGTAGGCAAAATAATGTCCCCCCACCACCAAGATGTTCACATTCTTTGTGAATATGCAACTTTAAATGGCAAAAATGACTTTGCAGATGTGGCTAAATTAAAGATCCTGAGATGAAGAGATCATCCTGGATTATCTGGGTGGACCCACTATAATCATAGTGTCCTTATAGGGGAACAGGGAGGCAGGAGAGTTAGGGGAGATGTGAGGATAGAAGCAGAGGTTGGAGTGTTGCAGCCATGAGTGAAGGAATGTGGGCAGCCTCTAGAATCTGGGAAACGCAAAGGGATGGTTCTTTCCCAGAGCCTAGAGGAATCAGCCCTGCTGAGATCTTGACTTGAGTGTTTGTGGTAATTTGTTTTGGTAGCAATAGGTAACTATATACAATCATTAAAATTGTTGTGTATCAAACCAACCCTCCTGAACTGTTTTTCTCTAATCTCTGTCCTGCCTGGGCTTTGCCAAGATCTCACCACACATATTGGGCTGGCCACCTATATAATAAAATTTGAAGGTTTCCTGCGGTCTTGCAGGATATCTATTTGCTAAAATTCTTTAAATAAGAAATATATATTTTTTGCATTGTGATTTTAGGCTTGGAGTGAATATTCTTTGTGGAAAAACAAACATATTGACTTCAATATATTGAAAATTATTAAATGAGTCCTTTCTCCAAGCAAGTATTGGTGAGGTGGGTTGTGATGAAGCCAGATCTTGAAGGCACATGCTTTCAGCTATCTATGTGGTGGGGAGAAAGATTCTAAAAAGCCAGGATTCTGAAAGCGAACTCCTAACCTCACGATATCACAAAGCCAGACTTGGTTTCAGCAGCTGGAAGGTGCCAGTGTGCTTATTTTTGTCTCATTATGTTTGCAGTGTACTGAGAGTTTAGTTTTCAGTCTGTGTAATCTTAACAACTTTAAGTGCCCCAGTTTCCTCATTTGTAAAATGAGGATTAAATTAATATGTAGCTCATTTGGGTTTTATGAGGATAAATGAGATAGTGAATGCAATTTTGTTAGCACAGTGCTAGGTAAGTAGCAAATGTTCATCAAAGTCCAGCAATATGGTGAACTGGGAACCATAGGGACCTGAAACTAATACCAGCAGTGAGTGGGTAGCAGAAAGAAGTCAGACTTACTGGTCAATATGTGGACCCAGGAGCCAACAAGGATGACCATAATAGGAGGTAATCTAGGCCCCCATTTAGTATCAGAGAGGCCCTAGCAAGGGAAACAAGCATGTGGTGGAAATCCGGGATATGAAGCACTGGGTCAGCTCTGAGAGAAGAAGTCCCTAGATGGCATGACATACTGCTGTGGAAGGTGGCAAGATGGCCTGGATCTCAGCTGTTTGGAAGACAATGATTCAAATAAATCAGGCATAGGCAGCAATGTCAGGGTCCAATGACATAATTAAGGTCGAAGGTGGGAGGACTTGATCTTGAGTCGTCAGGATGAAAGTGCAGTAACTGGGGCAGCAATGTTAGTCTAGGATGGGGGTGAACAAAGGAAGCAGCTTGGTGCTAAGTCCCATGGTGTTCAGTGCTTCTTAAATCCTATCGCCTATAGTACTGGTTCCAAAACCTCTAGAGTAGAAGAGAGTGTGGGAACAGGAGGAGAGGTTGAGCTCATCCACGGACATCAAGTTCTTCCAGTTTTGGGGAGAGGAAGGTATAAGATTCTCCCTGGGGCCTGAAAGCTTAAGGAGATGAGTAACTTCTCCCTTCTCAGGCCCAGTCCCAAGAAACAAGGCTACTTGCACCAGCAGCATGCTGACAGCGAGATAGCAGAAGCAGGAAGAGAGCCGGCCAGAAGACACCTAGTCTGGCCGGAAGACACGTAACCCTGAAGATTTAGAAAGAGGCCATCCAGGTACAACTACATCAGACTAGGACACTTCCTGTTTACATCACACTAGGATACTTCCTGTTTACACGAGACTATAAAACCTTTGCCCCTCCTCACTTGGGACTGATGCCATTTTAGGCCTCAGCCTGCCTGCACACAGGCTCTCATTAAAACATCCTGTTGCTCCACACCTTGTGTTGTCTGTTGGCACACTCTCGAGGTTCAAACCAATATAAGGAATTTTACAAAAGGTAGTCAGCAAAACAAAAACAAAAACAAAAACAAAAACAAAAAAAAACAAAGAAACAGACATGTCCTTTATCTTAAGATAAAGAAAACCTATCTTTCTTAAGACTAAACAGGTACAAAGCATTGGGATTATCCACTCCTTCTGAAGGGCAGCAACTCCAAATGATCAAACATTAACACTGAGATGGACCCGAAAGATCATATCATACAGCCACCTCTTTTATAAAATCAGTATTACTCAAAGACTGTTACCTGGACCACCAGTTTCAGCTTCATTAAAATGGAAAATGCTTGGTCTCTAATTGAGTAACCTAAATCAGACTCAGGGAGTGGGGAAGGAGGGTGAGCTAGAAATATATATTTTAACCACCTCTCAGGTGATTAGGAACTACAGGTTTTGTGGTTCTTAACTCTGACTGCCCATTATAATCACCTAGGTATGATATCCTAACCATGGGCCAATTGAACTGGAACTTCTGAGGCTGGGGCTGAGGCTCAGGCAACAGTATGTTAATGAGCAGCCTGTGTTGAGAACTGCTGGCATAGATGGTAGTAAAGTGATTTTCCTAAGGACACTCAATCGAATAGTGATAGGGCTGGAATGAAAATTCAGTCTTTGTTGAAAAGCAAAAGAAAGGGTGGTCTTTGAAACTGTGTGTACAAGCATCAGAATCAGAGGATTGGAACTGGTGATTTGAGAGGAAGGGCAACCAGTCCAGTGAAAGCAAGGACTGACCTGGAGCTATTAGCTACTTTTGTGTACTGGCCATTACCTGGCATGCCATGGGAGACTTTGTGTTTAATCAGGTGTACTGACAGAAATGAAATGAAATTGCTGCAAGAAAAAGCCACAGCAAAAACAATCCTTAGCATTAGAGTGACCAAAACACTGTCTTGCTATCTGCAAATCCCATAGCCCCGGGCCACCATTCAAATCGATGAGTAGGTATGTACTAAGCTGATTGTGAAGTTGAGGTGGAGAGCTTAAAAGACCAAATGCTAGAGGGTAGATAAGAAATTAAATGTGTATTATATCCTCCTCTTTTTCTGAGTGTATGATTTTGTGTTAGGAAGGCAGGTCCATCTCAACATAAATATTTACTCGTCTTTCAGCGCCTTAGCTCCAGGCACAAATTAAATTCCTAGGCTGCAACAGTGGAAGAATTTAATCTGCTGTATGTTCCGAGGGTGATGCATGTTAGGCTTGCTTTGCCTTCCTAATTTCTTCTTTTAGATAACTGGTACTGATTGTAGTGTGGACTGTCAGTAGACTTGAGCAGTGAAGGACCTTCTCTGAAAGTGGCTGCTCCAATCTTCATTTTTGTCACTGCCTTAGTTGTGAGCACTCCTTGATGCTGCCACTATACAGATGAGACCTGGACACTCAGAGGTATTTTTTGTTTGTTTGTTTTTTGAGATGGAGTCTCACTCTGTCACCCAGGCTGGAGTGCAGTGGCGCAATCTTGGCTCACTGCAATCTCCACCTCCCGGGTTCAAGCGATTCTCCTGCATCAGCCTCCTGAGTAGCTGGGATTGCAGACACCTGCCACCACACCCGGCTAATTTTTGTATTTTTAGTAGATACGCAGTTTCACCATATTGGCCAGGCTGGTCTTGAACTCTTGACCTCAGGTGATCCACCCACCTCGGCCTCCCAAAGTTCTGGGATTACACGCGTGAGCCACTGCACGCGGCCTCACTCAGAGGTATTTAGTCCAATCCAATGCTGTTCATTGTAAGATGACTCACTGAAGAGTTAATATATTCTTTTATTTTTCTTTTCTGCTTTTCAGAGAAAGGGACTAGAAAATCCTCTGGATGGGCCTTCAAAGGGTAAGTCGCTTTGGGATGCCAGTTTCTTCCCTGCAAAAGGTGGGTGGGGAGCATACAGGATCTTTGCAAGGCAGTTCATTATTATTATGGTGAACAAGTTCAGGCTACTAGAGTATTTCTATTGACTTAGGAAGAGAATAAGATCTCTAGTCTTATGAGTGTCTGAGGCTTCTAGAAGCAATCCATATAGCTATTCTGAAGCAAGGGGATAGTGGCCTGATTGTAGGAAGATCCAGGTGCTTCAGTTCAGGTATTAAGGCATGGCAGGGACTAGAGTGAAGTGAGTGAGGGACTTGCCTTGGGTACCAAGTATTTGTGGCTCCATAAACGTACCGATCAAGATAAATAATTTTGATACAATGTGTTAAAAATAAAAAATAATGCAAAAATGCACTCTGAACAAAATAGCAAAATTTTGAATAAAGACAGGATCAGTGGTCACCATATTGAGCCATACTAGGGCTTAACACAAAAGGAACAATCAGAAATACTGTTTTTTAATAAGATGGAATATGGCAAATGACAAATAATAAAAAGGTGCCACAAATCAGCTCCAGATGAGTTGCAGATCTGAATGTGAATGATAATAAATATTCTGGAAGGAAAAAAAATCCTAATAAACTGGGAGTAAGTTTCTTGAACAGAACTCAAAAAGCACTAACCATAAAAAAAAAAAAAAAAAATTGAGAAACTTAACTGTAACAAGATTAGATACTTCTGTTCATCAAAAGGCACTATTAGGAGGATGAAGAAGCCATTCAGAATGGGGAAAATATTTGCAATTCAAATATCTGACATAAGAATTAAATCTCACATATTAAGAGCTCCTGCAAATAAAAATAAGAAGACAGACAACCTAATAAAAACATGAGCAATAGACTTGAACAGGCATGTCAATCATGTATAGCTAAGTGACAAATAAGCATTTGAAAAATAGCTTATTTTCATTAATTATCAAGGAAATGCAAATTAAAACCTCAGTGTGATACTCCTGTAGCTTGCATTTTCTAGAATTTTATATAAATGGAATCATACAATATGTACCAGAATGGCTAAATAAGAAAAGCATATAATTCCGAGTGTTGATGAAGAACAACTTGAACTGTCATACGCTGCTAGTGGGGGTTTTATATGGTATGAGCCGGATGAGGCAGGCGGATCACAAGGTCAGGAGATCAAGACCAGCCTGGCTAACATGGGGAAACCCTGTCTCTACTAAAAATACAAAAAAAAAAAAAAAAAAAATTAGCCGGGCGTGGTGGAGGGCACCTGTAGTCCCAGCTACTCAGGAGGCTGAGGCAGAAGAATGCGGTTGCAGTGAGCGGAGATTGTGCCACTGCATTCCAGCCTGGGTGAAAGAGCAAGTGTCCATCTCAAAAAATAAATAAATAAATAAAAATTAAAAACTGTTTGATAATATCTTCTAGGGCTGACCTAGTACATCCTTCCTGGCCAAGCAATTCCAACAGAAAGGCTTACACATGCTCATCAAAAGACATGCACAAGAATGCTTAACATCCTTAGTTATTACAGAAATGTTAATTAAAACAATAGTAAGATAGCACTGCATACCCATCAGGATGTCTATTAGGTATCTGAAAGAATGGACTCTATCAAGTGTTAATGAGGATGAGGAGCAACTGGAACTCTCATATATTCTTGGTGGAAATATACAGTATCGAAAACAGTTTTAAAGTTTTTTTAAAAAGTTAAACGCGTAGCTACTATATGACCCATGAATAGGTATTTACCCAAGAGAAATAAAAGCATATGTCCATACAAATGCTTGTACAGAAATGTTCATAGTAGCTTATTTTTTAATAGCCACAAACTGGAAACAACCCCAGTGGCATCAACAGTGAACAGACAAGCAAACTGTGGTGTATCCACACTGTTCAACATTACAAAGGGAATACACCACTGACACATACAACAACATGGATGAATTCCAAAATTATTCTGCTGAGTGAGTAAAAAGTGGCAGACCAAAAAAAAAGTATACATATTGTATGATTCCATTCATACAAGATTCTAGATAATGCAACATAGTGATAGCAGATTGGTGATTGTTTAGGGATTGGGGATTATAGGAATAGGTGGGACTGGGGGAGGAAGGACAAAGGGGCATGAGGAAACTTTTGTGGGTACTGGATTTGTTTATTATATTAACTTTAGTGATAGTTTTGTGTATATGTGCATGTCTGTGTGTGTGTGTGTGTGAGTCAAAATTGACCAGACTGTGAACTTGAAATATGTGCAGATTTTTATGTGTTAATTATATCATGATACAACTGTCTTTAGAAAACAGTTACATGAAGGCTTTGCTCTCAAATTTCTCCTTGCCTAGCAGTAGATAGGCAGATAAACATATCATTATAATGCACATGTTCAGTGCAGTTATGAAGGGCTTTGGCAAGATGCAGAACCTAGCCAATTCAGGAATACTTGGAGGAATCAAGGAAGGCCCTGGAGAGGATGTTTGGTGAAGTGTAGGGAGTCTAAATGACACAGTTTAAGGCAAACCTGGAGATGCAGTTAGAAACCAGCTGGTGAAGGAGGCCACATTAGAAAGATGTAGACAAGGAGATGCGTAAGAGCAATGAATACATTAATAATACTCATCACAATTTTGGGAGGTGGCCTGATTTTCTTGGTGAGATTTATGATTCCCAAATCTCATCATTTAAAGATCAATGGACCTTGATTGGATGAACAGCCTCATTCATTGGCCCTTCACTCTACTGTTCACACTGTATGTCCTAGAAAAATAATATGTCCCAATATAAAAATGCTGGTTCCATTTTTAATACAGCTTGAGTGTTCATTCCAGGCAGGACAAACAATTTGTCTCTGTGCTTTTATATTATCTCTTTTTTTTTTTCAACTTACTTTCTTTGAATATAGTAAAAACACATTTTCTTTTTTTCTCATTGTAAATAATTTTATTGATAAAATATTAATTAAAATGTATACAAATATGTTTATTTCAGGTGCTGATTATTATGGTAAAGTGTTGGAAACAATATAGAAGTTCAACTGTAGAATTTATTAAATTATCCTTCACATCTGTAGGAACAGTAATGTACACACATTTGTTTGTGTGTGTGTGTGGTGTGTGTGTGTGTGTGTGTACGCAACAAGGCTGTTTATTTCACCTGGGTACAGGCAGGCTAAGTCCAAAAAAGAAGTCAGCAAAGGGTGGTGGGATTATCATTAGTTCTTATAGGTTTAGGATAGGCGTACAAAGTACATTCTTAAGGGCAGGGGAGAATATTATCAAGTACCTTCTTAAGGGTGGGGGAGACTATATCGAATTAGTTAGGGCGGGGCAGGAACAAATCACAATGGTGAAATGTCATCAGTTAAGGCTATTTTCACTTCTTTTGTGGATCTTCAGTTGCTTCAGGCCATCTGGATGGATATGTGCACCTCACAGGGGATATGATGGTTTAGCTTGGGCTCAGAGACCTGACATTCCTGTTTTTTATAGTAATAAGAAAAACAAAACAAAATAGTGGTGAAGTGTTGGAATGTGAAGTTTTTGGGGGATGGTATGGAGAGATAATGGGCGATGTTTCTCAGGGCTGCTTCGAGTGGAATTAGGGGCAGTGTGGGAAACTACGGTGGGGGAGATTCAACTGAAGAAAGATTTGGGGGTAAGGGGTGATATTGTGGGGCTGTTAGAAGGAGCATTTGTCATATAGAATTATTGGTGATGACCTGGATGCAGTTTTGTATGAATTGAGAAACTAAATGGAAAACACAAGGTCCAAAAAAAAGAAGGAGAAAAATAAGTATTAAAGGATTTAAGAATTGGGAGTACCCAGGACATCCAATTAGACAGTGTCCAAGGGGGTTCAACATAATTATTTGCTTGGTTGGTGAGTTTTGGGGCTCTATCCTTCCATTTTTTTTTTTTTTTTTAATATACCAAGCCAGATTGATTTAGGTAAAAACAACACTCTTTGTTTAAAAATGTACAGAGTCCTCCTTTTTCAGCAGTGAGTAAATCGAGGCCTCCGTGATTTTGGAGGAAAGAGAAATGCAAAGCCAACAATTGTTTGTGATAGAAGGATTAGAAACAGCTAGGAGAGAGTGAATGAGATGGATAGTGTGGTGGAGAGAGCTGGGGAGAGGTAGAGTGTGGCATAAGAATGGGAACGAGAGTAAGAATGAGTATAAAAGTAAAGAATAGGACTTCATCAGGGTGAAAGTATTGGAGTGTCCTGTCAGCAAAGATCATCTATCCACTCCAAGAGGGAGTCAAGAGTGGCAGATTGGGGATAGATTTTCATGATGGAAAGGAAATAGGTTTCATAGGTGAGCTAACAGCTTGTAACCTACATGGAAGAGGTCATGAAATGATGACAGAATAGAATGGGCCTGTGAGGCTGGAGGGAGATTTTTTTTTTTTTTTTTTCTGGTCTAAGAACCATCTGCCTTGAGTGGAGAGGGATTGATAGGTGGAAACTTCAATTGGAGAGTAAATAGGAGTGGCCAATGAGAAGGAGACAAGCTGGCCGTGAGGGACAGAAGTTGGAATGCTAGCTGCTTCCTTAGCTACCTTATCAGCATAAGCGTTGCCCTAAGCAATGGGATCTGATGCCTTTTGATGGCCCTTTCAGTGAATGACTCCAGCTTCCTTTGGAAGTAAAGTGGCTTTAAGAAGAGTTTTTATTAAGGAGGCATTAATGATGGAGGACTCTTGTGTAGTGAGGAAATTTCTTTGTGTCCACATTTTCTACCTAGCAAGATAAATTAAGATTTTCTCTTAAACTTGGGGTAAATGATGTAATGTAATGTAATCAATTTGTTTAAAGGTCTGGGGAAGAGATATCTATGGCAACCTTCCCAAGTCATTCTGGTGAATATCCTAAGTCTAATTTGCCTTCAGATGACTTTTAGTTGGGATGAGTAGCAGAGGAAGGAGAAGAAGTAGTAGGAGGAAAAGAAGAAGAGGAGGAAAGGGGAGCAGAATGAGAATTATGTGAAGCCCCACTATTAAATGCTTAATAAATAATGTAATTAAATTGCTATCAAAGACCTTCCATGAGTATTTATTGGAATTTGCATTTGTCCTGGTTTGTAATTGCAAAAAAAGCCAGACGGAGATTGACATTTTGTTTTGTTCTCATTCTATGTTATTTCCTCCAGAGTACAAATAAGTCAAATAATGGATTTTATTTTCTAAAGTTCAGAAAGTAAATTTGTTGATATTGTATAAGTAAACAGGCTCTGACTCTCAATGACTTAAAATAGCTAACATTATTATGTACCTCTACTGTTTTATTTATCTCATTTTCTTCAGTCTCCACAGAAACCCTACAAAATCACTTTTGGTATACAGAAGTAAAGAGCTTGTAAGGATAGAGATTATCTAGCTTGCTCAAAGTCAAATCGTTAATAATTGTGCCTACCCAGCTTAGCTGACTGGAACCTGGGTCAGTTGTAGCCATAACCTGTGCTCCTTAAGCTACTTCAGATTTCCCCAGGCAGGTTTCACATAACAAATAAATATTTAGGCATAGATGATACAGTGTGGGCGCATATTAAGCACTCAAAAAGTATTGTGTTTTATTTTGATAGAAAACTTATCTACTTTTCAAAGTGTATTTTCTAAACCTCAAATTATTTCTTCCTGCATTTAGTAAATCTTTAGAAATGATTCCTGAAGGAGAAATTTAAGGGATTTATCCTGCCTTCTCCCTCTCTTGGGAAGGCCCCCGATCTCCTTTTTACATCTGTTTGAGATGGTTTTTCTCAACCTTGTCCTTTTTGTTCTGTAGTGACTAATGCAGGGATAACCCAAATGAAGTAATCAGAATCTATCTACAGAATTTTTGTATTGTGTCAAAGAAGAGAATCTGTCTCTCCTCAATCAGCAGCTACTGGTAGGCAAGTTTCCTCAGGTGGTGAGTGAATAATGGCAATGGCTGGAAAGAAGTAGGTGGACCAACATGGCAGAGTCCTTGGACTCTTGACTGACCTGGCTTCAATTGTTTTGAGGCTCAAATTCATCTCTGCTGACGACAATTTAATTCTTCAGTTGTACCATGAATCCTGAGAGACAAGAGTTTTTTTTTTTTTTTCTGGTCAGTGTGAGTCTAAGCTGATTTTTCTATAACTTGTCACCAAGAGTCCTAACTGATGTAAACCTTGTCAGAAAAGTAGTGTTTCTGTCATTATTTTAAACTCTGTTTGACAATTCTGGCATAAAAAAAGGATAAGCTGCCATGAAAGTACATTTACTCATGCATTTTTATAAATATTTAAAATAAGTGGCAGGGTACGGTGACTCACGCCTGTAATCCCAGCACTTTGGGATGCTGAGGTGAGTGGATCACCTGAGGTCGGGAGTTCAAGACCAGCCTGGCCAACATGGTGAAACCCTGTCTCTACTAAAAGTACAAAAATGAACCAGGCATGGTGGTGCAAGCCTGTAATCCCAGCTATTCAGGACACTGAGGCAGGAGAATCACTTGAACCTGGGAAGCAGAGGTTGCAGTGTGTCAAGATCACACCTCTACATTCCAGCCTGGCAACAGAGAGAGACTCCATCTCAGAAAAAAAAAAAAAAAAGGGCATTTAAAAGCTATAGCTAAACAGTGATTCCAAAAGATAATACTTATTGGAATTACATTTTAAAGAAATAAACACTTGTTTATAAATATATAACTTTTACATCAACCTTAAACATCAGTCCTGCATCAGTACTAGATCTGGCCACAGATTTTAGTTGCAAAATTTCTAACTAAACCAACCCCAGATGATTTAAGTAGAAAATATCTTATTAAAAGAATATTGGAGGAATTTCAGTTTCAGCAATGGCAGAGTAGCCTGTCTAGGAAAATTCCCTTTCCTGAATATCTATGATAAACTCTGGATAAAATATAAAAGAAAAAGTCCCAACTATTTGAAGGTACTGTAGAGTATCCAAAAAGAGGCATGAGCTTGATTAGATGCTTAGAAAAGGGAATAAAACTAGATGAAGTCTTCATTGATACAGCTTTGTTCATAAAGGTATTCACCAGTCCCCATGACATGGGACCGAGAGAATTCAAGAAGAAAGTGGCGGTGTTATCGGCTTACTGTTTCAGAGAATAGAACTTAGGGATTCCAGAACAGCTATAAATGAAGACGAAAAAGTCCTGAAAAGGAAAACCTATGGATGGGAGAGTCTTTAAATATGTATATGAGCTTCCTTCAAATCTGTGACTATACATGTATGGGAGAGGCTTCAAATAGCAGAAAAGAAAGCAAAAGCTAGAAGTGCTAAAAAGCAGAACACTGCAACTCATTACAGGGGAAACAGTTTGAAGTTTGAATCTATTGAAGTATAGAGGCTTGGTAAACACCTTAGGCTTTCCATTGAAACTTCAGAAGGGAATGCCTTAGGAGTGAATGCTGGCCGGGCGTAGTGACTCACGCCTATAATCCCAGCACTTTGGGAGTCTGAGACGGGTGGATCACTTGAGGTCAGAGACCAGCCTGGCCAATGTGGTGAAACCCTATCTCTACTAAAAATATGAAAATTAGCCAGGCTTTGTGGTATATGCCTGTAATCCCAGCTACTCAGGTGGTTGAGACAGGAGAATCACTTGAACCCAGGCAGAGGCTACAGTGAGCTGAGATTGTGCCACTGCACTCCAGCCTGTGTGACAGAGGGAAAGTCCATCTCAAAACAAGCAAACAAAAATTGTGAATGCCGACCAGGTGCAGTGGCTTATGCCTGTAATCCCAGCACTTTGAGAGGCCGAGGCAGGTGGATCACTTGAGGTCAGGAGTTCGAGACCAGTCTGGCTGACATGGTGAAATCTTGTCTGTACTAAAAATCTAAAAATTAGCTGAGCATGGTGGCAAACGCTTGTAATCCTAGCTACTTAGGAGGCTCAGGTAGGAGAATTGCTTGAACTCTGGAGGCAGAGGTTACAGTGAGCTGAGATCATACCATTGCATTCCAGCCTGGGCTACAGAGCAAGAGTACATCTTAAAAAAAAAAAAAAGAAAGAAAGAAAGAAAGAGAGAGAGAGAGAGAGAAAGAAAGAAAGAAAGAAAGAAAGAAAGAAAGAAAAAAAGGGTAAATGCTATGTATCAGGTTTATCAGGACTAAAGATTCTTTCTATAACTAAGAAAAAATTCCAAAAAGAAGCACCATAGCAAAATATAATACCAAGCCTCCAGAAGTTCAAGGTTTTCATCCAGTAAACTGATGGCTAGATAAACGTATCTTTCACAATAACCGATATACAACAAAAATAATTAGAAAAACTACATATGTAAAAAAAGCTGAAAATTATAACCCATAATCAAAAGACAAAACAGTCAATAAGAACAGAAATTAAGATGATCAATATATCAGAATTAATTAAAAAAAATTCTTTTTTTGGGGGGGTGGAGTTGCACTCTAGTTGCCCAGGCTGGAGTGCAATGGCGTGATCTCAGCTTACCACAACCTCTGCTTCCTGGGTTCAAGCGATTCTCCTGCCTCAGTGTCCTAAGTAGCTGGGATTACACGCATGTACCACCACACCTGGCTACTTTTGTATTTTTAGTAGATTTGGGGTTTCACCATGTTGGTCAGGCTGGTCTTGAACTCCTAACCTCAGGTGATCTACCCGCCTCGGCCTCCCAAAGTGCTGGGATTACAGGCATGAGCTACCACGCCCAGCCAAAGATTCTGAAGTTATAAAAATATTTAGGTACTTAAAAGATAAGACTATCATAATAACTGAACAGATTGGGAATTTCAGCAGAAAAGCTAGCACTATAGAAAAGAACCCATTTAGTTTCTAGAACTGAAAAGTATAATATCTAAAATAAAACCTTTACTAAATAAGCTTGTCTTCTAGAGCAATGGTGGCCAATCTTTTTGGCACCAGGGACTGTTTCGTGTAAGACAATTTTTCGTGGATCAGGGTCAGGGTAGGAGAAAGTTTTAGGATAATTCAAGCACATTACATTTATTGTGCACTTTATTTCTGTTATTATTACATTGTACTATATAATGAAATAATTATATAACTCACCATAATGTAAAATCAGTAGAAGTCCTGAGCTTGTTTTCCTGCAACTAGACAATCTGATCTGGGGGTGATGGGAGGCAGTGATAGATCATCAGGCATTAGATTCTCATAAGGAATGTGCAACCTAGATATCTCACATGCACACTCACGATAGGGTTTGGGCACCTATGAGAAATGAATGCCACTACTGATCTGATAGGAGGCGGAGCTCAGGCCATAATGCGAGCAATAACGATGGTTAGTGGCCATGAATACAGATGAAACTTCATTCACTTTCCTGCCACTCACCTCCTGCTGTGTGGCCTAGTTCCTAACAGGCCACGAACCAGTCCCAGTCCGTGGCCTAAGGGTTAAGGACTCCTGCCCCAGAGCCTCCAGATAGAAACGCAGCCTGGCTGACATATTCATTTTAGCCCAGTGAGACTCATTTCAGACTTCTGTCTCATGGAAGTATAAGGTAATAAATTTGTGTTGCTTTAAGCTACTGGTTTTTGGTTACAGGTGGTGTTTGGTTACATAAGTAAGTTCTTTAGTGGTGATTTGTGAGATTTTGGTGCACCTATCACCTGATAGTTTGTTAAAACTAATGCAGAGGTTATTTATGCTCAAGGAATTAACACTAGATAGCAAGTTAGACCTACAGCAGGAAATAAAGGGCACAGAAAATGGTAAATAAGTAAGTAGATATAAATAAGTGTTTTTTGTTCCTCTGTTTAATTCTTTAAAATACAATAGTAGTTTAATGCAAAATTTACAACATTCTATATATTGATGTAAAATATATGACAACAGTACATGGTGTGAGGGGTGCAAACAGAACTACACTCTTGCAGGTGTCTTACCTTTATAGAAGGGAGCACAATATTAACTCTACACAGTCTGCGATAAATCAGTGATATATATTGTAAAACCAAAGTAAATGGTAAAAAATACCAAGAAAGGTATAGCTCAAAAAAAAAAGTGTTAGAGGAATTGAAATCCTAAAAAAAAAAATCCATTTCACCCAAAGAAGACAGAAAAGGAGAAACAAACCAATAAAAAAAGAAGGCTGGGTGTAATGCCTGTAATCACAGCACTTTGTGGGTCTGAAATGGGCAGATCGTTTCAGCCCAGGAGTTTAAGACCAGCCTGGGCAACATAGCAAGACCCTGTCTCTACATAAAAATACAAAAATTAGCCAGCTGTGGTGGTGCATCCCTCTAGTTCCAGCTACTTGGAAGGCTGAGGCAGGAGGATCACTTGAGCCTGGGGAGGTCGAGGCTGCAGTGAGCTGTGATTATGCCACTACACTTTGGCCTGGGGGACAGAGTGAGAACCTGTCTTAAAAAAAAGAAAAAAGAAAAACAAGAAGAAATGAGAAGAAAAGAAATAGCGAAAAAGAATTTTAAGCCAAATATACCAATTAAAAGGCACAGATTGTCAAACTGGTTAAAAAAGAAAGATCCAACTACATGCTGCATTTTAGTTGTAAACTACTAAAAGAGTTGTATTTTAATCCTAAAAAGGTTGAAAGTAAATGGATTGAAAAAAGATATACTATGCAAATAGTAATCATAAGAAGGCTATATTGATATCAGAAAAAGTAGACATATATACAAGGTGTATTACCAAAAGTATAGAGGGACAATGAAGAAAAGGTTAATTCATCAAAGAAGTATAGCAATTACAAATATGTATTCAGACAACCATCAAATTTCAAAACATGAGAGCTTAAACTGACAGAACTCAAAGGAAAAAATAGATACCTCTGAAATCATAATTGGCGATTTTTAACACAACTCTTAGTAATTAGTGGGAAAAGTAGAGAAATAATCAGTAAGGATGTAGAATATTTGAACAATGCTATCATCCACAAACAGATTGTCATTTATAGAACAATTATCCATCAAAATAAGACTACATCACTTGGAACAGATATCCAAATAGATTACGTGCTGAAAATTAAATGTCTGAGTAAGATTAAAAACATTGAAATCATACAGAACATGTTCTTTCATCAAAAGGAAGATTACTTAGAAATCAATCACAGTAACATATCTGAGAAAGTCCAATATTTGGAAATTAAGCAACACCTACTTCTAAATCATGTATAGGTTAAAGAAGAAGGAATGTTAGAAACAATTTTGAACTGAGCGAAAATGAAAATAAAAATAAAATATGTGAACTGTGGGATGCAAGTAAGGCAACACCCAGAAGGAAGTTTATAGCTTTAAATGCTTGTATTAGAAAATGAAAAAGTTTTAAGTTCAGTGATCTTAATTCCCATTTGGAAAAGTTCAAAGAGATGAGCAAATCAAACCCAGAAAAAGTAGTGTTGCTGGTGGAGGGTGTCCAGGTTCTTGGCATCTTGAACAAAGAATTGGAAAAAATACACAAAGCAAGGAAAGAATGAAGCAACAAAAGCAGAAATTTATTGAAAATGAAAGTACATTCCACAAACGAGGAACAGGCAAACTATAGGGGCTCAAGAGCTGGGTTACAGAATTTTCTGGGGCTTAAATACCCTCTTGATGTTTCCCATTGTTTACTTGGTATACACCCTATGCAAATGAAGTAGTGCCTGGCAATCAATTTGATTGGTTGTAGAAAGCAATCAATCAGAGACACTTTCAGTTTTCCATCTGCCATGCAGAAAAACAGGCGGCAACAGGCGGGACTAGCCTCTGGTCCTTTTGTTACTTAGGTGTGGAAAGTTGGGATTTTTCCTTTTGATTTAGTTCTAGAAAGTCAGCATGAATGGCCTTAGGTTCCCTGCCTCCAGACCGTACTCTCCTGCCTGTGTAGGAGGAAATAAAAAATAAGATTCACAGAAATAAATAAAATATAAAGCAAACAACAGAGAAACCTAACAAAGACACAAGTTAGCTCTTTGAAAAGATTAATACAATTGATAAAACCCTAGGAAAAATAAAGAAAATTAAAAATACCAGTATCAAGAATAAAGGAGAGGATATTACTACAGATTCTATGGACATTAAGAGAATTACAAGAGTACATTATGAGTGAATTTATGCCCATAAATTAAACTCAGAGGAAGTTGACAAATTTGTTGAAAAACTAAAATTATAAAAACTGATA
Source organism: Trachypithecus francoisi (assembly GCF_009764315.1). NCBI lineage: Eukaryota > Metazoa > Chordata > Mammalia > Primates > Cercopithecidae > Trachypithecus > Trachypithecus francoisi. Next base: position 94,703 of record NW_022680537.1, on the reverse strand, counting down.
CACGAGTTAATAAAAGTATGAAAAACCCATAACTACTACAGAAATTGAATTTTTGATCAAAAACCTTCTCCCAAAGAAAAATCCAAGTTTGTTGATGCAATGTAGCAAACATTTAAGAAAGAAATAGTAGTGAACTTCATAAATTTTAAATAAAATATTAACAAAAGAACTAGAAAACTTCCCACCTCATTTGATGAAGTCAGCACAATCCTGATACCCAAATCAGACAAGGACAAGAAAGAATATTGTAGGTCAATATCTCCTATGGACATATGCACAAAAATCCTTAAGAAAATATAAGCAAATCAAATCACTTAGAATACAGACAGAATAAAACATCATATTAAAGAGGGAAGTATGTCTCAGGAATGCAAAATTTTTAAAATTTAAAAACAAGTAAATATACCATATTTACCTAACAAATAAAAAAATCCAATCATTTCAATAGATTCAGAGAAGGCATTTGAGAAAATTCAATATTTTTCATGATAGTAACTCTCAGGAAATTAGGAATAAAGAGTACTTCCTTAATCTGGTGAAAAGCATTTACTAAAAACCTATGGTTAGCATCATACTTAGTGGTGAGATATGGTATGCCTTTCCTCAAAGACCAGAAGGAAGGCAAGGATGTCCACCTTTATCACTTCTATTTAACATTTTTCTGAAAGTCCTAGCTAGTATCATAAGGAAAGAAAAAGACATAAAAGGCTTAAAGAATGGAAAGGAAGAAAAGAAAAACTGTATTTATTTGTAAACGACATAATCATGTGTTTAGAAAATCTAAGGAATATTTTTAAGTTACAGAAATAAGTGTTTTTAGCAGGTCATGGGATACAATTTCAATATACAAAATAAAATATATGTTCAAGTTTTAGCAACAAAAAATTGGGAGGTGAAATAAATTGTGCATTTTCATTTAAATAAGATAAAAAGAAAATTATTACAGATAATTTTCAGTCAGAAAATAAAATTTCTGTAAGACTTCTACATAAAAAATTATAAAACATTAAGGAATTAAAGAAGATATAAAACAGGCAAACCATATTCATAAATTAGAAGAATCAATATTAAGATATTATTTTCTTCTAATTGGTTTATAGATTCGGCACAATCCCATTCAGAATACCAATAGGCTTTTTCTTTCTTGTGTAATTGATAAGTCAATTCTGAAATTTATGTGGAATTGCAAACAACCTAAAATAACTGAGACAGTTTTGGAAGAAAAGATGTTGGAAGGCTTGCACTCCCTGGTTTTGACTTCCTTGGTAGTCAAGGCACAAACGAGTTGTGACTGCTTTTCTTTTTCAAAGATTATTGTACACAATTTCAAAGTTTATGATGATTTTTGTCTCTGCAGTCAATTACAGGTGAATGGAGGCTCAAAGGTAAAATTGGATCATGCACAAAATTGTGCAACTCAGCTGGCAGTGCTTGACATTTTTGGCCTAATTTAAGGGAAACAGTCTACTCTTTGCTACATTGTTGTCAGTCTGCTAACCAGGCCTGACACTATAGCTGTACAAAGTGATGAGATGCCAAATAATAAGAAATCCAGTAAGTCTTCTTGCTACTCTTCCTACTGTCACACTATTCAAGAAATTTGTTAAGCAGCTACTATAAGTCAGTCACTATCTTGGGTGCGGGGAATACATAAATGAATGTCTAAGCTCACGGTCCCAAGAAGACAGGTAAGAAAATAGATACATGCTGTAAATTCTATTACAGGGATACTATATTAATCAGGAAGGTTAGAATATGCTGCAATAAACAGCCCCAGTGTTTTATTGGCTAACCAAAGGAAAGGCTTATTTCTTGCTCACACATAATCAGAGCTCTGTGGGTCTAGGCATTTTTCCATGACAACTGTTCTTCATGTGGCACCTTGGCAAATTAAGACACTGGAACTTCCACTGTGCTGAACCTTCAGGGAACATGTGACCTCAGTTGATGTGAGAGGCAGGGAAAGAAGGGTGAAAATCACCTACATTTCTTAAATTCTTTAGCCTGCAAGTGAAGCTAATTATTTCCACTCGCATATCACTGGCCAAAGTAAGTCACATAGCCTGCCTAACTTCAAACTAATGGAAAAATACACTCTTTAATGTGCTGGGAAGGAGAGGGGATTTCAGTAAGTTGGTGATTATTAGAGATGTCTACCATATAGGCATAATGTTCGGTTGAGGAGAGCACAAAAGAGCAAGAATCTGAGAGTGTGTGATTAAGAGAGGTTAGGGGGCAGTTTCTTGAAAGAAGCAGCATCTTTAAGAATAAAGAGGAGCTGCGTTTTGAAGAAAGGAGAAAGTAAATTCCAGGCAGATGGAACCACATGCACTCAGGTATGAGTATATTGGGATAATCATCAGTCGTTGACATCTGCAGAGAGAAGGGTTGACAGAGGAATGTCTGTGCATATAGTCAGCACATAGACCATCAAGTGCCCCTATAAATAATGGAATAGTGGAATAGAAGCAGGGTTTGCAGCAATTTGTATATAAGAATCTAAGGCATTTTGACACCATTCTTACTTAGTATTAGAACAATAACTCAAGGAGTTCTTAAGCAGATTAGGACCAGAGAAATAGTTTCCCAACTTGAAGAAACTTAACAGAAGTTAAAGGAGCATTTGAAGAAAGGGCTCATCCGTAATATAATTCTCAGACCTCAGACTGCAAACTTCCTTCAGAGCAGAAGTCATTCCTATCTGATTCTAGGATCATTCTAGGACAGAGAGAATCATTCTGTTCTGTCTTCTTGGGAAAAATAGATTTCATATTCTTTTCCCTCTATAAATACAGAATGAATAGGTTACTTTTTTCCAACGTCTTTTTCCCTTATGAAAATTTCCTAGTAATTGTAGGAAGCATCTCTGGCTCCTGTAAGGCCCCGGGAGAGTTTCACTGCAGCACTGTTTTATGTAACATGTAAAGTGACTGGAGGGCAGATTGGTTTTGGTGGTGAATCAGCACGCTGCAAGTTCTCATTAAATGTTCAACAGGAACAACATCAAAAGTGAGTGTTCCCTGTCATACTGTTGGTATAAATCTTGTGAATCAGTTTGAGGATTTCAAGGGGATTTTGCCCCAGTTACACATGTTCTTTGGAAAGCAACAAATATGCATGTAGCTCAATAGCCAGGAATTTGAGCCAAAGAAACATATTTCTTTGGTTCCCTATAATTATTACATGGGTTCTTGTATTCTTTTCTTGTGGGAAAACATGACCAGCAAGCAGCACAGTAATATATGATATGAATAAAATAAGAATTTTAGATTTTCAAAGAAAACTTAATGTTCATCTTATCTGAATGTCATTTTACAAATGGAAACAATGTATTCAAAGTCACATAGCTGATTACACAAGCAAATAGAACCAAGATCTGTTGACTTAAAGCTTGGTGATCTTTCTTATATTTTAAAATAAACTTAGTTAATAAAAATAATAGAAATTAATTAATGAAAATTAAGTTTCACTAAATTTAATAAAATTTAAGTTTTATTAATTCAAATCCAAATGAGTCACTTTTATTATTAGCAGCAGTAGTAGTATTTGCCCATACTATTGAGATTTACTTACATACTTAGCTTTTTCTTTTCTTTTTTGGTTATTACTATTTCCTACTATATCACTCCTAAATTCTTGGTTTAATCCTTTCTGACCCAAGTATGTCTTTGAGTTAGAGGTCTGTCAGTAAGGATCTGTTGATAGTAAACTTTATGAAAATGTGTCTGAAAATTATTATTTGTTATTATTTCACCTCAAGTATTAAAAGAGCACATATATATGTATGGACTTTTTAGTAGAAAATGTTTAGTCTAATGTAGAAGATTGATTTTCTTTTACTCTCAGAATTTAAAAGTTATTTCATTGTCTTCTGGTCTTTATTGTTGCTGATGAGAGGTCTGCTGCCATATTAATTGTAGGTCTTTTGCATGGAACTATTTTTTTCTCATTGGTTTTTTTAAAAGATGTTATCTTCATCTTGAGGTGCTGCAGTTTTACTATTATGTGTCTAGATAATTTTTTTTTCTTTATCCTGCTTGCATATCTTGCTTTGTCATCAGTATGCTTCATCAAACTGAGAATTCATATTTTTCATATTTTTCAATTCTAGAATATCTTTTTAAAATCAAATTCCAAGTCATTGTCTTCCAAAGAACTTGTATTACTCTTATTCTATCTACTATTGTTTTCTGTTACTCATTCTAGATAAATGTTGAAAATTTTCATTCTATCTTCTATGTCTCTCTAAAACTTTTACATATTCTGTTTGTTTACCTTCTTTTTAGTTCTAGCTTCCAGTTCAGTAATTCTTTTGTTACCTTAGTTTAATATGCTATTTCGTTTCTATACTGAGCTTAATCTTGGTAACTATATTTTCATTTGTAGAAATTCCATTTGTTTCACTTTCCAGTTTCTCTGATTATTTTTACTATGCCCTGTTCCTTCGTTGTTATTTTGCCTTCTTCTATCTCTTTAATAATTTTAAAAATACATATTTTAGTAACCTCTTAACATTCTATTAATTTGAATTTGAATGATGCTGTTTTTTTCTGATATTGTACTTATAATCTTCCTGGTGGTTTGTTTCCTTATATAGTTCATAATTTTTCATTGTGAACTTTCAGTGGGGATTATTAACACTATGGAAACTGCATAAAATCTTATTTGAGGAAATGTTGCTAACGAGTGGTTCTACATTTGCTTGTGCCAGATACCTTGGGAATTTTCCCATAAATATGACTAGTTTTCATACTGAGGTCTCAGCATCGGAATTCCTACACCATAGAGACTAAAATATTTGGGAATGCAGAAACATTTTATTTAAATCCTATTCTATAAAAGAATTAGAGCTAGAGAGGGAGGGTAAATGGGTCTCTTGGAAAGGATATGGGGATCCACCAGATGCCATTCTTGTGCTTTTTCACTGAGAGCTGAGCCCACTAGTATCTGGCATGTTAAATTCCCAGGAATCTGGAAGGAAGACAGTCTCATCCTTGCCAAAATAAACCTTCATTCCAACACTGACAACAAGTAGCATCTTGTATTCCAAAGGACACAGGGCTGGAAAATCTACATTCTGTACCTAACACCCCCAAAATGTTCAAGCTGCTCTTCCCATCATTGAAAACTGAGTGCACAAGGAATTCTTTAATATGGTTAGCAACTTAAGATTCTGAGTTCTAACTTCCTGCTACAACACATGCTGGTCTCCTGCAGGTGCACATGGTTTCCTGGCAGTACCTGGCAGTATCCTCTCAGATGCAGCTATCTTGTGGCTTCAATAGCAAAGGACTGATTTAAAAACTGAGCCTGTGTTCTACTGGTACATGTTTGATAGTAAGGACAATAACACTAATGGATAACATTTATTAAGACCTCTTATGGGTGAGGTACTATATAAATATTAATTATTTCATTTAATCATTTCAAACCTCTGAGTACTCTATTTTACAAATCAGGAAAGTGAGACTTGAAGGATTTGGTAACTTACGCTTGGTCATGGAGTTATGGAATTTGGTTTGAGTTGAGGCAATCTGATTCCTACATCAACTCTTAAATGTAATACATACTGCTGCTACTGCTATTGATACCTCTTATTCTAGCAAGTAATGGACATATTTATTTTTAAGCAATAAACAGCTACCTTCAGAGTCATTTTAGCATATTAAGTACAATTAACAAATACATTAGTGTCCTATAACCACTTCAAATTCAACATGTCCTATTTTCACATGAACCATCAAAATGTTCCCCAAATATCACTAATTTGGGATAAGTATATTTACATTATACTTATGTGTATATTTGTTATTTATGAGTAAATTATGAACAAATTATGAGGTTATTAAACAATTATATATATTTGTGTATAAAACTTGCTCCTAGAGATAGCTTGGAAGTCCTTTGTTCATTATTGTATCCTGAGTTTTACTTCAAAAAAAACAGTTTCCATAATGCTTCTCAGGTGTTATAACATTTTAAAATAATACTGAAAAAAGATAGGCACTATGTTAGTACTTATTGGCATACCTAGTGTTTGCCAGGCAGAATGGCTACATGATAAAGAATTAACTGCTTATTTTAGTCATTTGGATTCCCCCAAATCTAACTCTTATCTCACCAATTCCCTCATGTTTTCTTCATTTGCTCAACATTGTGTGTTGGCTTGCGTCATGGAAAATGGAATACCAGAAAACAGCAGGTGAGACAACTCCTGAGAGGAAAATAGTGTGTTTTCCAGACAGAGAGAAAGCAAACAAAGGACATTTCCTCCCTTTAAAGTAAGTTTATTTTATTGTAAAAGCACATAATTATTCAAAAAAATTTGGATGTCACAGAAAAGGAAGAAAACTCTACTTATTGTTCTACCAGCCAAGGCAATCACCATTCAAAGATTTGTGTATTTCCATCTTATCTCTGTTATTTGTATAGTTCTGTGCTTTTGTTTTTGATAATTATGATCATACCATAGAATGAAACCTGTTAGGTTTTGTTTTGCCTAGTATTATGGCAATTGTTTCTGTCAATATTGTCTGTATGAATACACACATACTCCCCAATTTTAGCAGCTATTCTACCTGAATATAGGAGCACTTAAACATTCAATACTATATGAAGTTGCTAAACAATAGACCTCCCTGCAGGTGTGTTTCCTGGCAGCTATGTTGGCAATTGCCCTTCAGGTCTCTTCATATCTCCTCCTGAAGTCTCCAATGCCTCCTGCCAAGATTTCTTGTGGCTGCCATGCATTCAAGTTTTGGTAAATTCTAACGAGCAGCAGTGATGTCTAATACTGCCCTTTCTAATGGCAGACGTCTCCCGTGAACTCTTAACTTGCTAATCTTTGGTAAGCCAATTCTTTGAAGGTATCTTGAGTCACTGTAAAATGATTATTTTGGCCTTTCTCTGGTGGCTCCCTGATTAGCCTAATAACTGACCTTCTGAATTCTTTTTACAGGTAAATCAGGGATTTCTTCTTGGTTTGGATCCATTGCTGGTGACCTGGAGTGGTTTTTTGGGGGGGTGTTAAAGAACCTTGTTTTGTCATATAACCATGGTTGGTTTTCTGGTTCCTTCTCATTTGGGTAGGCTGTGTCAGAGGGAAGGTCTAGGGCTCAAGGCTATTGTTCAGATTCTTTTGTCCCATGGGATGTTCCCTTGATGTAGTACTTCCCCTTTTCCTAGGGATTTGGCTTCCTGAGAGCAAATCTGTGATGATTGTAATCTGTCTTCTGGATCTAGCCACCCATCAGGTCAACCAGGCTCTGGAATGGTACTGGTATTGTCTATATAGAGTCCTGTGATGTGAACCATCCGTGAGTCTCTCAGCTGTGGATACCAGCATCTGCTCTGGTGGAGCTGGCAGGGGTGAAATGGACTCTGTGAAGGCCCTTAATTTGGGTTGTTTAATGCACTATTTTTGTGCTCGTTGGCCTCCTGCAGGGAGGTGGCACTTTCAAGAAAACATCAGCTGTGGTAGTATAGGGAGGATCAGGTGGTGGGCAGGGCCCTAGAACTCCCCAGAGTATATGCCCTTTGTCTTCAGCTCAGGTGCAGGCAAGGCTAGGTATGTCTGAGCTCAGACTCTCCTTGGGAGGGTGTTGCTGTGGCTGCTGTGGGGGATGGGTGTGTGGTTCCCAGGTCAATAGAGTTATGTTCCTAGGTGGATAATAGCTGTCTCTGCTGTGTCATGTAGGTTGTCAGGGAGGTTGAGGAAAGTCGGCAGTCACAGGCCTCACCCAGCTCCCATGCAACCCAAAAAGATGGTCTCACTCTCACTGTACCCACCCCCCAACAGCAGTGAGTCTGTTTCCAGGCAGTGGGTGAGCAGGGCTGAGAACTAGCCCCAGGCTACTCACCTCCCAGCTATGAAAGCAAGTAGGGCTTTTGTGCTTCCCACCTGTGGAGTCTACACACAGGATTCATGCCCTCCTTTGAGTTCTGGCCAGGAGACTTCTCGTTCGGTTGGAATTATTACAAAGTTCAGCTGGAGATTTCCTTCTCCCTGTGGCTTTTTCCCAGTCCTTTTCTGGCAGTCCTCCCCAAGGACCCCTGTGAGGCAAGGCGGAAGTGGCTACCCAGGGGACGCAGAGAACCCACGGGACTTTTCCCGCTGCTTCCTCTACCCTTGTATTTCACTTGTGTCTCTAAATTGACTCAGCCCCAGGTAAGGTCAGAATCTTCTTCCATGATGTAGACCTTTGAGTTCTTTAGTGACGGTGTGTGTTCAGAGGCAGACGATCTCCCTTTCTCACTTCCACAGTTTGGGCACTCACAGTATTTGGGGTGTCTCCTGGGTCCTGCAGGAGCAATCTGCTTCCTTCAGAGGGTCTGTGGGTTCTCTTGGCTTTCCTGAATTATTTCTGCAGTAGTTCTGGAGCAAAAGTTCACGATGTGAGACTCCACACACTGCTCTGTCCATCCGAGTGGGAGCTGCAAACTAGTCCTGCCTCTTGCCTGCCATGATCCTCTCAAAAAAAACCAATTAATACATTTCATTTGCCTCTCCTCCAAGCCTCCGGTAACCACGATTTTAGTCTTTGATTTTAATAATTTTACCATTTTGGATGACTCATAGAGGTGGAATCATGCAGTACTTGTTTTTCTGTGTGTAACTTATTTCACTTAGCATAATGCGCTCAGTGTTTATCCATATTGTTGCATATTGCAGAATTTTTCACTTTTTAAAAGCTGAATAGTATTTCATTGTATGTATATACCACAATTTATTGATCCATTCACCTGTCAATGAACATATGGGTCCTTTTCTTATCTTGCCTATTGTGAATTTCTTACTCACTGTGATAAACACGGATGTGATAATATCTCTTTTTTAGATCCTGATTTCAATTATTTCAGATATATACCCAAAAGTGAGATTGCTGAATCATGTGGTAGTTTTATTTTTATCTCTTTGACGAACTTCCACACTGTTTTCCATAGTGGCTGTACCATTTTGTGGTCCTACCAACAGCATGCACTGGTTCCAATTTCTCCACATCCTTGCCAACACTTGCTTTTTTGTTTAATTTAATTTTTAATTGACAAATAAAAATTATATATATATTTGGGTGTACAACATGATGTTTTGATATATGTACACATTGTGGAATGGCTAAATTGAGCTAATTAACATATGCCCTACCTCACGTTTACTTTTTTTTTTATTTGTGGTGAGAATGCTTACATTCTACTCTTAGCAATTTTCAAGTATATAACTCTAGTCACCATGATAGGCAATAGATCTCTACAACTTATTCCTCCCATCTGACTGAAATTTTGTGTTCTTTGACTAACATCTCTCCAATCCTCTAACCTCCAGTCTCTTTTTCTCTCTCTTTTTCTATTTGTTCAACTTTTAAGATTCTCCATGTAAGTAGTGAGAGTGTGTGGTATTTGTATTTCCGTACCTGACTTGTTTGACTGAACATAATGTCCTCCACGTTCATCTGTGTTGTCTCGAGTGACAAATTTTTTTTTTATAATAGCCATCCTGAGAATTGTGACATATGATATTTTTATAATCACCAATAATATATTGTACGCCTAAAATTTGTTGAGGATAGGTCTCATGTTAAGTGCCCTTACAGCAATAAAAAAAATATTTCAAAGAAAAACGACATGTAAATCAGCCCTTGCATGAGATTCTAAGCACCTTTAGGTGGTTTTCTCTGTGTTCTTTGCAGTGCTGAGCAGAATGCCTTTCACATACAAATACTCAGGAGGCATTGCCTTCCACCCCTTCCTTTAAAAGTCCTCCCTGTGAATTACTCATGCCTGTTGGAGGCTGCAGTTAAGCAAAAGTCTCCATCTAAAGAAACACTCAGGGAGAAAGAATGGGTATATTGGAAAGAGCAAGGGTTGAAGTCACATGGATCTGGATCAAAATCCTGACATTGTCATATACCAGCTAGGTGACCTTGGCAAATAATAACCTCTAGAAGCCTCACTTTTTTTAAAAATAGAATTCAGGAAAATTGAGGGTTGTTGTAAGGATTAAAGGAGGGAACATATGTAAAGCCTCTCATATTAAATCAATGTCTGTGTCCTATCTGCTTCCTTCTTTTTGGTCTGGGTATGATAAACTGATTTAAGTCTTCATGAGTGCCGCTTCCCATGCTTCCAGATTGGACAATATCATTCAGTGTTCTGTGAATATCACCCAGATTGCTCATGCGTTTGCATAAGGTTGTCAGGGAGCTGATAACTTCTTCCAAGGACAAATGAAAAGTGACCAAGGAATATTTGGTGGTATCTTCTATGCCATTAATTCCTGCCTTTGCAATTTCAGCAGGTCGGGTGGTGGCTTCATACTTGTGAAAATCCCCCCACTGTAATCTACTTTCTCATTTGTCATCAAATTTAATCCTTGTATCCAGTGCCTACATGCCCATGAAATATGTAAACCAAAAGAGCCCAGACAGCTGCAGCAAGGGAGGATATTAGTGGAGTATAAAAAATAAGCAAAGCATGAGTGATGGCAGGTAATATACTACCTACAAATTGCCCTGTCTCCTTCTCGTGTTCCAGTTTGGTAGGAAAAAAAGTCCTTAGTCTATGCAATAGGTGTCACTGGTTAATTGAAGAGTCTCCACTCACTGAGGTATAATCATGACGTCTCCCCCTATGAAATCCTTCCAACTATACTTTTAAAATCCTTCTTTCCCCAGTGAGTTTCAGAAATGTTTAACAGCACCTTAGCCTAATTGCATAACTTTTCACTCGCAGTTTTTTAGTCTCCTTTAGCTTCTTAAGACATTTGTAAAATATCCCTCTTATGTGCTCTCCAAATCCCCCTTTTCCCCTGTTCCAAGCTTGGGCAGAGGCTGGGACTGTCTCTGGGACGGCATAAAGGACATCTGGTTAGTTTGCAGCCAACCCTCAGCTTCTAGCTTCCCCAGACCACGTGAACAAGGGATGGGATGGGGCAGAGAGAAGGCAGGACTGTGGAGCCTTGTCCTTTTCTCACGGTTCCTACTGCTTCCCTAAGTATGCTGACCTTTGATTTCTTTTCTGAAGCAGGCCTTCGTGTATTATCCTGATTTTACGTCTAATACTGGTCTGCTCAGCCTGTCACAACAAAACTTCACAGACTTGGTGGCTTAAACAAGGTGAATTTACTTTCTCACAGTTCCAGATCCTGGAAGTTCCAGATGACAGAGTTGGGAGGGTTTTTCCTGAGACCTGTCTCCTTGGCTTTTAGTTAATCACCTTTTCTCTGTTTCTCTGCATGCATTTTTTCCCTGTGTGCACACCCCCGGTATCTCTCTTGTGTCCTGATCCCCTCCTCTTATAAGGATGCCAGTCAGGTTAATTAGGGCCCATCCTAATGAATTGATTTTAACTTAATCACCTATTTAAAGACCCAGTCTGCAAATACTGTTACATTCCAAGGCACGAGGGTTTAGAACATCAACATATGAATTGTGGGGAGGACACAGTTCAATCCATAACATATATATATTCATACCTATATAATCATAGATATGATATAGGCAACACACATAACTAATTTTTTGCATATTTTACAGCTTATTAGAAACTTACTTTTTTTGCTCCTTGATACAACTATAGGGAGTACTTACATTTTTCATGATCAACAGCTGAGAGAAATGTCTAATATGATTAACAACAAAGTAATATTCAAAATAATATTTACAAGTGAACAGTGAGCAGAGAAATAAACAGTTAGAAATAAAACTTAACCAGATCAAAGTAAACCCTGCACTTAGGAGGGGAAATATTACAAAATTCTACACACAAGATCCATTTTTCCAACACATGATTCATCACCTTTTATGTGCCAGCCACGCTTCTAGAGTTTGGAAGTACAGTGGCTAATGAGATTTTTTAAAAGGAGGGAGAGATAATAAATAAATAAATGTAAATTATAATTGTGGGTAGTAACATATATATATGTTATTGCATATATATATGCAATTATAATGTAATGTAATTATATTATAATTGCAGATAGTAACTTACATATGTAATGCAATTATAATTGTATTATAATTGCAAATAGTAACATGTATTATAATTGCATTATAATTGCAGGTAGTAACATATATATGTAATGTAATTATTATATATATGTGTGCATTAAAACAAATGAAATGAGGTCATGGAGTGACGTGGGACTGAGTTTAGATGAAGGGGACAGAAGGTGGTAGTTGAGTGGAGGTCTGAGAGTGCAGGGGGCAAGCCTGGCAAGAGCATCCCAGGAAGATGGGTGGAAGTGTGAGGGCAGGTATTGCTAGAAATGGGCCAGGCACCGTGGCTCATGCCTGTAATCCCAACACTTTGGGAGACCGAGGCAGATCACCTGAGGTCAGAAGTTCGAGACCAGTCTGGCCAACATGTTGAAACCCCATCTCTACTAAAAATACAAAAATTAGCTGGTGTGGTGGCAGATGCCTATAATCTCTGCTTCTTGGGAGGCTGAAGCAAGAGAATTGCTTGAATCCGGGATGCAGAGGTTGCTGTGAACCGAGATCGTGCCATTGTGCTCCAGCCTGGGGGACAAAGGTGAGACTTTGTCTCAAATATAAATATATATATATATATAATTACTAGAAATAGAATTAATGGGTTAATGCCTGAATATTTGTAAAACTCTTGGTAGAAATTGTCTGTCAAACTGACCTCCAGAAAGATGGTAGCACTTTCTACTCCCATAATTGGTATATAAGGCTTCCAGTTTCTAGTAGTTCATCAACTCTAAGCATGCTCTTTAAAAGGAAATTTTGTCTATTTGATAAGCAACAATGGACTTTCAGCTTCATTGTAGTTTATTTGATTAGGAAGATTGATTTTTTCTTCTATATTTAAATAGCGATTAACTTTAAAGTGATTTAAGTAGTTTCTGTTAAGGATTGTTCGTGTTCTTTGCTATATTGTTAAATTCATATTTGTCTTTTTCTTGTTAATTTGTAAGGGTGCTTCATAATGCAAAGGAATAAACTCTTTGTAATATATATACACATATTTTTAGTCTGCCACTTTTCTCTCAACTATTTTTCATTACCACTGACATGCAGAAGGTTTTACAAAAGTCATTTGGTTAAAATTGTACATCTTTTTGCAATTATTTTTCTATTAAGTTTATGCTTAGAAAGTTCTTTCCAACTATAAAATTAGTTGTCTAATTAATTACCTAATTAGTTATCTAATATTCAGCTGTATTTTATTTTAATGTTTAACAGCATTTAAAGAATTTTTGCCTATTTTACCTTTTAAATATAGTATGAGGTATGAATCTAACTTAATATTTTACTATATAGTTAACTAATTGTCCCACACTATTCACTGGATGTCTTCTTCCTCAATTACCTGAGAAAGTGTATTAATTCATACATTGTTACTGTTAAAACTAAAATGCTTAGATAAGTTTAACAGAGTTTGAACAAAGACCAATTCAAGAATTGGGCAACTTTCAGAACCAGAACAGGTGCTAAGAGCTCCAATCTGTCATGTTGTCAGGAAGTGTTTATGGGCATAAAACAGAATTAAAGTTCAGAGACGAAGCTCGGTATCTTGCCCTATTTGGATCAGTTGACCATCTGTTTTTTTGTTTTTTTGAGGCTGGTCTTGAACTCCTAGACTCAAGCACACCTCCTGACTTGGCCTCCCAAAGAACTGTGATTACAGGCATGAGTAACCATGCCCAGTCAGCCACCTGTGATTGACTGAAGCTCACCTGATGTGCTTGGCTGAGACTCAGTTATTTGTTATAAGAGTATATTCCTAGTTAGGCTTTCAGGTAGTTCAGTTAGGTTGCAGTTTGTTACATAAGAACTCGATTATGGAGGTATCTTCAGGCCAAATTTAGTATAGTGTAACGTTGCTGTACTTTTATAATGACTGGAGTTTTATAAATTAATTTTGAATGATATGTATACAAGATTGACAAGATGTTGATCCTTATGGAAGCTGGGTAATGGGTACATGGGAGTTTATCATACTAGTCTCTTACCCTTCCTTCGTCCTTGAAAATTTCTCTAATAAAATGATTTTATTACTGTTCTGATTGAAAGAAATCTTTATATTTGAACTCTTATCTCTTCCTCAAGTTCAATATGTAGTCAGTTATCACCAAATCCTGATTGCTGTTGCACATGATTGCTATCACTGATTTAGCTCAGGCAGCTCTGTCTTCCCTGGACCTCTTGTCTGCGGGGTCCCTGTTCCAGCTGTCCTCATACTGCCTACCTCATCATGCCTTTCTTTTTGCACTGGGCTCCTCTCTAGGCAAGCCGCATCATGCACCATAAATTCTGGGCTTTGCACACTAATTGCCCTTCCCTGAACTTGCTCTGCTGCATCTCACCTGAGTTCATTTGCACCTAGCTTTCTGCCTGGAAAGCACTTACCTTCCTTGTCCATCTGGCAAACTCGTGTGATCCCTTCAGTATTCAAATGGAGTACCAGCCTTAGAAAGCCTTCCTTGGATCTCCCTGGCATCTCTGGCCATGAGCACAGTTCTCTCCTTGGGGCTTCCATCATTGAACACACCCTAGTGTATTTGTTTATGTATCTCATATAAAAGGGAACCTATTCTTGTTTATTTGTATAACCTCAGTGCCTAGCAAAGGGTCAATGGATGGTTGATGCATAAATTAAAAGGAAAGGAAAATCTACTTTCTAAACCTACCTGAAAGAAACGATAATTCTAAATTAGAATTTAATTATGGTACTCTTTCTGTCTCTCATTTCTGAAGTGTGGTTGTACCTCTAGGTTCTGTCCTAATGAGTCACAGATTTACCATGAAATGAATGGAGCTGGAGCCTCAGGGCTCCTCCTTGCATACCCTCCTTCCCAGGCTGTGGGAGGAGGCCTGGTGATGTGTTCACATGGTCACCTGACATTGCAATATTTGCAAGATACTTATCTCCTCCCTTCCACTTCTCTTCTTGTCAGAAAGTGGTGAAGTGAGCAAAAACACCTTTGGAATCCAGCTAAAGAAGGTTGAGCTGAGAATACGGTCATATGAATTTAGTCAGATCCATTTATATGTTTTACAGCCGTTTCTGTGAATGAAGTTGTTGTCAACTGACCTGGTGTGGAGGAATTAGCACCACAGAGTGGAAGGCTACATTTTCCCTTCTCTCTGCTGAGTCAACTGACCTCATGACACAAAGGTGTAGGGCCAAAAGTCCTATGGTGATGTGAATGTGTCCCGGGGCACCTGGTTCTGTAAGTATGTGACTACCAGAGAAGAAGCATGGCTTGTGATTTATGAGGCTAAATTGCGTGTCCCTGGAAAACCCTCCCAGTCATGAGATGTATACAATTTGACTAGATAGTCTTGCCTATTAGGGATACTTAAAGTACTTAAAGTAAAATGTATACAATTACATTTTAAAAATTTTGATGGAAACTGAGAGAAAGATTATTTCTCAGAATTCCTGTATTTGTGGAAATATACACACAACCACCTATGAGTGTCTCTGTGGGTGAAGTTACAGATTTTGTCTGAGCTAGACATTACTAAGTACAATCATGATGTTGAAGGAAATGTTTGTAAATTACCAATAGTTAAACAAATTTTGATCAACCATGCCAAAAAATTGAATTATCTTTCTATTCTATCAATAGAAAATGATACTATGTCAAAATTCTTGTCCTGTGAAGAGGTTCCAGGAGTGTGTAGCCAAAAATATGGGAAAAAAACTATTATAAGCTATGTCAGAAAATTTATCCTAAAAATATCATGCAATCTTTAAAAATCTTGTGGTATAGATTGTAGTTATCAACTGTGTGAAAATGTGTAACTTGTTTTGATTTTAAGTAATTACTCACATTTATACTTCATGTTGTATTTGCATGCGTTCTTTTCTATTTTAATTTTTTTATTATTTATTACTTTTTGAGACAGAGTCTCACTCTTTCACCCAGGCTGGAGTGCAGTGGCATGATCTCGGCTCGCTGCAACCTCCACCTCCTAGGTTCAAGCGATTCTCCTGCCTCAGCCTCCTGAGTAGCTGGGATTACAGGCATGTGCCACAATGCCTGGCAAATTTTTGTGTTTTTAGTGGAGGCAGGATATCACCAAGTTGGTCAGGCTGGTCTCAAACTCCTGACCTCAGGTGATCCACCTGCCTCAGCCTCCCAAAGTGCTGGGATTACAGGCTTGAGCCACTGTGCCCGCATTCTTTTCTTAAAGATGCCTTCCCACATTTTAAAAGTCCCAGGCCCCATACACTCTGTATCTACCTCTAGTCCTTCCCCTCTGAGTCCTCAACAATTTGTGCCTTTCCCGTTGTAACACCTTCTTGATGATACTGAGGCCTGTTTTTCTTTTCCAGACCTTTGCTTGCTCATGCTAGTTGGATGTTGTCTCCTGGTCATCCTCTCAGTTCCCTGCTCCATTAGAGCTTCTGGCTTCCCAGTTTACCTCTTTGATATCATCACTCCCCTCTCTCTCTTCAACTTCTTTGACTGTATGGCTCATATCTAATCCGTCATACCCTCTCAGATATTCTCCCCAGGGTTTCTTCCATTTTACACACCTTTACATTCTTGCTGTCACTGCTGAAGCAGAAATCTCTACTGAGCCACGTGTAGGCTACTGTAGCAGGCCCCTGAACTGGATCTCTGCCCCATCCTCCTTTAAATAGTTCATTTGATTGGATTTTCCTTTATTCTGATGCAATAAACTATTAGGATTAAAAAAAAAATCCATTTCCCCCATCCATTCAAATCTACTCTATGATGCTAATTCTTCCACAGCCCTTGGTTTAAATTTTAAGCAGACCCCACAGCCTGTCCTTGTATTCTTAGATGATTAAAAAAAAAAAAAAATCTTCTGATCACAAAAGTGTTAGTTCTGTGGTTAATACACAGGCCACTATAATAATTGTAATAATCAAGGTGCTCTGGAGAAACAGAACCAATAGGAAGACATACACACACGTAGAGAGAGAGAGATTTATTAGGTTGGTGCAAAAATAATTGTGTTTCTTGCCATTACTTTCAATGGCAAAAACCGCAATTTTACTTTTGCACCAACCTAATATTTTAAGGAATCGACTTGCACAGTTTTGGAGGCTGGCAAGCCTGAAATCCACAGGGTAGGCCAGCAGGCCTGAGACCCAGAGCTCTCAGGCAGTCTGGAGGCAGAAGTCCCTGTTTTTGGGAGACCTCAGTCTTTTTCTCCTAAGGCCTTCAATGGAGTGGATGAGGCCGTCCCATATTATGCAGGGTAATCTGGTTTACTTAAAGTTTACTGATTAAAATGTTAGTCTCATCCAAAATATATCTTCATAGTCACATTTAGACTGGTGTCTGGCCAAGGTACCTAGCCAAGTTGACAGATAAAATTCACCACCACAATCACTAAAACTTTGACCCTGATACAAAGCTAATTCCCTGCCTCTCCCACTACATGGTGTCTACTTGCATTAGGACGGGGCTGAGTTACTACACTTTCTCTCCTGCTCCCCAGGCTGCCCATGATTCAGTGGGAGGGATGGGGAATTAGGGACAGAAATGCTTACTCAATTAGCACTTTCAGACTTGGCAGGTGGTTAAAACTGGCCTCACAGCATGGTTCCCTCCTCAGCTCCTGGGCACCCAAGACTTCTGGTAGCTCCCCCTCCACTGGGGGCAGCTCTCATGGGTGGGAGGAAGAAGACCCAGGCAGATGTCTCTCCATGTGGCCCATGTCTAGCCACAGGCAAGACACATACATTTTTGCCCTGACAACCTCACCTCTCAACCCCATTATAAAGGCTGACAGCTTTCTCCTAAAAATAATCTTCTCTATGTCTGACCTGTTAGCATCTCAGCAGGGGTGAGGCATGAAGAGTCACAGCCCAATTTTTGGTGAATTTCTTTGTAAGTCATAAAAGATGCTCTCACCCCACACTTTGGATTATGACATCTGTTATCAGACCTCAGCTGAAACAGAGACTATCATTCCTTGTTATATTTTTAGGGGGTTCTAAGTAGTATTTGCCTCACTTCACTCTCCTGCTCAAAGTCCTTCAAAAGCTCCTCACTGCCAACAGAGCTCCATCTGAGTTCCTGCCCCTGATCTGAAATGCCCAGGCATCCTCTTCCCCCACTCCCCTCAAATACCACTCACTCTGCTATTGTTCTTCTACTCCACCAATGAAAAGCCTTCTTTTTAAGATCCCACTTCCTCTGTGTCCCAGAACACCCTCAATGGAAGCAATTTTTTTCATATCTTCCTTCAGAGCATTTATTCTCATTACCAGTCATTTGGCAGAGTGCCAGAGTGAGAGGGACGGCCTGGGGGTCAGGGGACCTGGTGCTGCCCCACCGAGGTATGTTATTTTGAGCAATAACTTGCTGTCTCTGAACTTCCACCTCTCTCATCTTTATAATGATGGAAATGAGGCTATCAGAATAATGTCATGAAGTCATTGTGAAGATTAAACAAATAGACATATAAACTTTGCTGCACACTGCCTGACCTTGTGTGGATATGTGTATGGCTGCTTTCTTGGGTCTCTCTCTCTGATCAAGAGTCTGCACGTGGGAAGGTGAGGGGGAGACCTGCCCTGTGGCTGAGAGTTCCGCCTACTCCATCCCTCCTATAGCACGATGGCAACGCTTGTACATATTCAAATGAGGAACAAACACACACAGCTGGGCAACTGTGGCAACCTGGCCTATTTCATCAACAGCTTGGGTAACCTGCTAACCCTTCTGGGAATTATCTTTCTTTGTGAATGTGCCTCTTTCTGAGAAATGTTCTGTGATATGTGGTCAGAGGTCCCTGAGGCAGGGGGCAGCTGTGCACAGGGCCCCACTGCACCTTGACAAGGGAAAGGCTAAGTGGTACCTACTTGTAGGTTTTCAAAAATAAGTCGGTTTCTTTCTACTCTTCCTTTTACTCATAGCGTTTGGTAAAGAAAATGTTGAAATTTAACTAGATTGCAATCTCCTTAAGGACTCAGTATATGGCATACCCCAGGCAGCCAACCGTAGCCTGGATGGTCACGCAGCATCCAGTGACGTCCCCTAGTGTTATGTTTGCCCTGCTCACATGGTCACTGGACATTACTGTTTGACCCAAGAATAAAGTCACATGGCTCATGATGCCTTACATAATCCCTCTCCCCAGGCAATTCATATCCGTGGACAATTCATATCGTGTCCATGTTCTGTTACTTTTACCTCATGAATATTTCCCAAGTTTGTCTATTTCTCTCTCTGTTTATTGGCTTTTCAAGCCACCACCATCATCTCTTACCTAGGCTCCTGCAATCGCCTTTTGAGTGTCTCCTTGTAAACATTCCTGACCCATCTGTCTGTTTGCCAAACTATAGCTGGGATAATCTTCTAAAAACAAATCTGGTCACCATGGAAAATGCTATGGAGGTTCCTCAAAAAATTAAATGTAGAATTTCCCTATGATTCAGCAATTCCACTTCTGGGTAGATACCCCAAATAAGTGAAAGAAAGGACTCAAACAGGTGTTTGTACACCCATGCTCATAGCAGCATGATTTATAATTGACAAAAAGTAGAAGCAACCCAAGTGTTCATTGATGGATGATAGACAAACAAAATGTGATACACACACACAGAGATATGAATATTATTCAGTCATAAAATGGAAATTCTGACAACATGGATGAATGTTGAAGACATTATGCTAAGTTAAATAAGCCAATCACCAAGGAAAAATAGGATTCTACTTCTATGAGGTACTTGCTAGTCAAATTCTTAGAGACAGAAAGTAGAATGATGGTTGCTGGGGGTTGAGGGGAGAGAGAATTGAGAGCAATTGTTTAATTTGTAAGGACTTTCAGTATGAGAAGAAGATAAAAAGCTTGAGAGATGGATAGTAGTGATGGTTGCAGAAAAATGTGAATGTACTGAATGTCACTGAACCGAATGCTTAAAAATGGTAAATTTTATGCTTCTGTATATTTTACCAAATAAACCACACAAAAATCTAATTAAGTTACTGAAAATATTGTCAAAAAATTTCCTACTCTTCTTAGGATGAAATATAGACCATTAGCTGAGTCAGCTGGCTCTTGTGTGATTGGACCTCTGCCCAGTCCTCCCACACCCTCTGGCATCATCTTGCCCCTCCATCTGGGGGATCCAGCCCATGGCCTTTTTGGTTTCTGAGGAATCTTGCCTACAGTCTTCCTCTGCTTGGGATGTTCTTTACCCAAACACAGCGACTTGATAAACATGGTAATGTACTGCTGTACGCAACTATGATTGCGAAACTGTTCATCACGTAACTTCTTTTCCTTGAAAAGTTTGATCTGTCAAGCTTTTGTGTGGGGGACATTATTGTGTCTCTCTTCTACAGAAGAATAAATCTCAGAGTTAGACTTCTATCACATGAAGACACTGGCACTTTAATTTTATGTTTCTGCTGCTTCAGTAAATACATTTTCAATAAATCAATTTTATGTTTATTTAAATATCTAACACTAAAAAATACCACTGAATATTTCAGCAAAAAAGGTAAAAATAGCTTATTATTGATCAGAAAAATGTGAGTTAATCAGTCTTTTATGTTATGGATAGTTGATGAAATAAAATAACTGCTCCAAATTTTGGTTTTTGGACATTTATATAGCTATATAGATGTGATCTGTAAGTCTATAAGTGTGAATTTTATAGATCTATAAATATAACCTAAACAAATTTTTAAAATTGTTTTACAGTAAAATTGGCTTTTTGAATGGATATAGAGTTTTAGGAGTTTTAATATATCTGTAGATGGGTGTAATCACTACCACAATAGCATAGAGAACAGTTTTATCACTCCCCCAAATCTCACACTTTCCTTTTGTAGCTACATCCTGCCCCAACCCCTAACACCTGGCAACCACTGATCTGTTTCCTATCACAGTACTTTTGCCTATTCTAAGATGTTATATCAGCGGAATCAAAACCAAACAGTATGTAATCTTTTAAGACTGCCTTCATTTACTCAGCATAATGCAATACTTAACTAGGTTGTTCCATTTATCAGTAGCCCTTTTCTCTGAAGGACATTTGAGTTCTTTCCAAGTTTGCAATTATGAGTAGGGCCACAATAAACATTCATGTACAGGAGCGTGTAGAAATATAAGTTTCATTTCTATCGGGTAAGTCCCCATGAGTGGAATTGCTGGGTCATGTAGTAAGTGCATGTGTAGCTTTATAAGAAACTGCTATTTTTCTTCAGAGTGATTGGACCATTTTGTATTCCCATCAGCAATGTATGAAAGTTCACGTTGTTCTGCACCCTCAGTAGCACCTGATGTTGTCAGCTTTTAAAAAAATTTAGACATTTTAATAGGCATGTAGTGATAGCTGATCATGATTTTAATCTACATTATCCTAATGGTAAATGATGCTGAGCATTTTTTCATGTGCTTATTTATCATCCTTATCTCCTCTTGGATGAAGTGTCTGCTTAATTCTTTCATCCATTTTCTAAACTGTGTTGTTTTCTTGATATGGTTTAGCTGTGTTCCCACCCAGATCTCATCTTGAATTGTAATCCCCGTAATACCCATGTGTCAAGGAAGAGACCCTGTGGGAGGCGATTAGGTCATGGGGGTGGTTTCCCCATGGTGTTCTCATGATCCTGAGTGAATTCTCATGAGATCTGCTGGTTTTATAAATGGTTGTTTTTCCTGTGTTCTCCCACGCTTGCCCTCTCTCACCTACTGCCATGTAAGATGTGCCTGCTTCACCTTCTGCCATGATTATAAGTTTCCTGAGGCCTCCCTAGTCATGTGGAACTGCGAGTTATAAATTACCCTTCATAAATTACCCAGTCTCGGGTAGTATCTTTATAGCAGTGTGAGAACAGAGTAATACACTTAGTATTGAGATGTTAGAGTATTTCTCTTTTAATATATTCTGAATATGAGCTCTTTGTTGGATGTGTGGTTGGAAATATTTTCTTTTTCTTTTTCTTTTTCTTTTTTTTTTTTTTTTTTGACAGAGTCTCACTCTGTCCCCCAGGCAGGAGTGCACTGGCGTGATCTCGGCTCACTGCAAGCTCCACCTCCTGGGTTCACGTCATTCTTCTGCCTCAGTCTCCTGAGTAGCTGGGACTCCAGGGACCTGCCACCACGCCTGGCTAATTTTTTTTTTTTTTTTTGTATTTTTAGTACAGACAGGGTTTCACTGTGTTAGCCAGGATGGTCTTGATCTCCTGACCTCGTGATCCACCTGCCTCGGCCTCCCAAAGTGCTGGATTACAGGTGTGAGCCACTGTGCCTGGCCAGTAATCTTTTCATTCTTTTAATGACATCTTAGAGAAAAAACGTTTACCTTTGATAAAATCCAATCTGTTAATTATTTCTCTTCTATAGACTGTGCTTTGAGTATCATATCTAAGAACTCTTTGCCTAACATCAGGTCATGAAGGTTTCTCCTATGTTTTCTTCTAAATGTTTTGTTTTATATTTAGATTATAAACCACTTTTAATTCATCTTCATTTAAGGTTTAAGGTTTTGGCAGCAGTTCATATTGATGATTTCAGCATCATTTGTTGAAAACATTATCCTTGATCCATTGAATTGCCTTTGCACATTCCTCAAAAATCTATTGGGCATGTTTATATGGGTCTGGTCTGTACCATTTATTATTTTCCACTGATATATGCGTCTGTACTGTAGACACAAACATGTTACTATAGATTTATAGTTACTGTAGATTTATAGTAATTCTTGAAATAACATAGTGTGAGTTCTCCAATTCAAGTTTTTATTTTCCACATTGTTTTGGCTACTCTCCTTCCTTCTTTTGCCTTTCTGTGTAAATTATAGAATCAGCATATCTGTGTCTACAAAAATTTCTGTTGGAACTCTGAGTGCAATTGCATTAAAACTGGAGGTTAATTTTTTAAATGACATTTTTAGTATACTAAATCTTCCTATCTAGCAACACAGCATGTCTCTTCCTTTATTTATATCTTTGATTTCTTTCAGTTGGGTTTTATAGTTTTCCTATAAGGATTCTGCACATCTTGTATTTACACAAAATATTAACATATTTTTATATTCTGTGCTGTTGTAAATGTTTTATTTTAAATTTCAGTTTCTAATTGTGTAGTGATAGTATATAGAAATACATGAGGCCGGGCACGGTGGCTCAAGCCTGTAATCCCAGCACTTTGGGAGGGCGAGACTGGCGGATCACGAGGTCAGGAGATCGAAACCATTATGGCTAACACGGTGAAACCCCGTCTCTACTAAAAAATACAAACAACTAGCCGGGCGAGGTGGCGGGTGCCTGTAGTCCCAGCTACTTGGGAGGCTGAGGCAGGACAATGGCATGAACCCAGAAGGCAGAGCTTGCAGTGAGCTGAGATCCGGCCACTGCACTCCAGCCTGGGTGACAGAGCGAGACTCCATCTCAAAAAAAAAAAAAAAAAAAGAGCTGAGTGCAGTGGCTTACGTCTATAATCCCAGCACTTTGGGAGGCTGAGGCGGGCGTTTCACCTGAGGCCAGGAGTTCGAGAGCAGCCTGGCCAACATGGTGAAGCCTCATCTGTACTAAAAATACAAAAATTAGCCGGGCGTGTTGGCGGGTGCTTGTAATCCCAGCAATTCGGGAGGCTGAAACAGGAGAACCTGGGAGGCGGAGGTCACAGTGAGCTGAGATCATGCCACTGCACTCCAGCCTGGGCGACAGAGCAAGACTCTGTCTTAAAATAATAATAATAAATAGATAAATAAAAATTACAAATAAAAAAGTAGAAAAAGAAACATCAGCATGTGCACTGTAGCATTGTTTGGGAGGGTGGAGACACAGAGGCCACCCAGGGGTTCACTCCAGGAGAGGTAAACCATGCAGCAGCCAGTGGCACAAGAATTCTTGAGACACCAGCCTGTGCAATACAGTGAGACCCTTTCTCTACAAAACATTTTAAAAATTAGCTGGACGTGGTGGCTCATTCCTGTAATCCCAACTACTTGGGAGGCTTAGGTGGGAGGATTGCTAGAGCTCAGGAGTTCGAGGCTACAGTGAGCTGTGATCATGCCACTGCACTCCAGCCTGGGTGACAGAGAGAGACCCTGTATAAAAACAAAAACAAAACCAAAACAAAACTTTGTGTGGATCTTAATATCAGTGGAAAAAATAAGAAGTAGGGTGAGATAGCTGATACAATGCTTTTGTGTAAATTTAAAACATTCTCTCGATTGATTGGAGATGGGCAGGAGAGAACTTCGCAGTGATGGAAATGTTCTAAATCTTTTTCTTTTTCTTTTCTTTTTCTTTTTCTTTTTCTTTTTCTTTTTCTTTTTTTTTTTTTTTTTTTTTTTTGAGACAGAGTTTTGCTCTTTTTGCCCAGGCTAGAGGGCAATGGCATGATCTTGGCTCATTGCAACCTGCAACCTCCGCCTCCCAGGTTCAAGTGATTCTTTTGCCTCAGCCTCCCCAGTAGCTGGGATTGCAGGTGCACGCCACCATGCCCGGCTAATTTTGTATGTCTAGTAGAGACAGGGTTTCACGATGTTGGCCAGGCTGTTCTTGAACTCCTGACCTCCAGTAATCCATCTGCCTCAGCCTCCCAAAGTATTGAGAGTACAGGCATGAGCCACCGCTCCTGGCCATGTTTTAAATCTTGATAGGGATTTGGATTGCTCAAGTGTGTGTTTTGGTCAAGGTTCATCAAGGGGCACATTTACAATGTGTGTAGTTCATTGTTTTACCTTGAAAGAAAAAAGTACTGGGAATAATTATTGGGCTCTAATTAGTGAGCCCATTATTCACATCCTGAAGCATTCAGGGGGAAAACGTACTGATATCTGCAATCTATTTTGAAATGCACCAAAAGATAAGATGGACTGATGGATGGAGAGAGGAATAGTGGGATAGATATGATTTAAAGTGAGTATAGTTAAAGGTGGCAGGTACATGGATGTTCATGTACAATTCTTTTTACTTTTCTGTATATTTGAAAATTTTTATAATAGAATATTGGGGAAAATATGTCACCCACGAATGGTATACACCTGGCAAAACAAAATCATAGAAACAAAAAGACATGCATTATACAAGACAGGAGGCTGGGTGTGATGGTTCACACCTATAATCCCAGAACTTCGGGAGGCTGAGGCTGGGGGACTGCTTGAGGCCATGAGTTAGAGACCAGCCTGTGCAACACAGTAAGACAGAGAAAGAGAGAGAGAGAGAGAGAGAGGAGGGAGGAGAGAGAGAAGGAAGGAAGGAAGAAAGGAAGGAAGGAAGGAAGGAGGGAGGGAGGGAGGGAGGGAGAGAGGGGAGAGAGAAGGAAAAAGAAAAGAAGGAAGGAAGGAAAGAGAGAGAGAGAAAGGAAGGAAGGAAGGAGAGACAAAGAAAAAAGAAGGAGTGAGAGAGAAAGAAAGAAAAAAAGATGGAGTAGGGTTGAAATAGAATATAGAGATAAAAAGGAAATAATGATTGAATGAACAAACTAAGATCCCATTGGCCTAATCAGAACTTACACCCAGCCAGCTCACACCCGTGTGGCTGTGTTGACTGAGGACACATTGAAGTACCTCTTTCTAGCTGATAAACAGCTTCTATCCCAGTCCCTCGTCTGAGAGCCTCCAGCCTCCAGGCTCCTCCCTGAGAACCCAGATGACCCTGATTCCATCCATTTCTACCATGCCTGGGAGCTACAGCTGCATTTCTGCTGGCTGTTCCAAGGCTGGAGGTGGCCGTGAACATTTTGAACATCTGGCGTGCCTTGTGGCCGCATCTGAGTCCAAGGCACTCTGTCCCCGACAGTCCCGCTTGAGATCCTTATCTGCCCAGAGTCCATGGCTTCAGCCAGCCTCTCGGGGCTCAGCTCCAAGGAGGCTCCTGGCCTTCTGACCCATGAGGCTAGCTCCTTCTGAAATGGGGTGGTAGGTGGGGTGGTGAGAGGAGCCCGGTGGGCAGCCGTGCCCTCCTGGCACCCCCATCTTTGCACTCCTTACACAGAGCCGAGCGCTGGTCAGCGCCGTCACCTTCAGCTGCATGAGGCTGGCCTCAGCCAGGCTCGGGGGCTCCAGGAGGTCCCGCGACAGGTCCACACACCACAGCATAGCGCCGAGGTTCCCCTCATACCAGGCCTCACTGCCCAGCCAGCAGGCGTCAGGTCCCAAGCTGTGAAGCCCCTTCCTGCTTCCTCCCAGCCTCCCTGGGCCCTGGCTCCCTACTCACCTGCTCTTGGCAGCAGAGTCCGGGTCCTCCTCAGTGGGCACTGCCAGCAGTGGCCAGAGGCTGAGGGTCCGCAGCTGCTGCACGCAGCCCCTCACCTCCTCTGCCATCTCACCAGCCACAAACTGCCCATAGACGGATGCTCAGAGAAATGTGCCTGAGAGCCGGGAGCCCAGGAGGAGTCGCTGAGACCAGGCCTGGAGCTGGGTGACAGAGAGCGAGGGCTCAGTGCCAGGCTATGGGGAGCCTCCAGGCTGGTCCTCCGGATCACTGCTCACCATCAGCCTGTGAGTGACGAGTGGGGGCCAGGCACACAGCCAGAGAACCAGCAAGGCCCGTGTCAGCTCTCCTGTGCCCTTGAGTTGGAAGGCACCACCATCAAAGCTCAGAGGCTGCCAGCCCCTTGCCAGGGGACCTGCTTGGGAACAGAGCAGGTAACAGGTCCGGAGCATCCTGGGTCCCTGGCTGCCTCCACACCAGGGAAGGTGCCCTGGAGGCAGCAGGTTCACCAACTGCCCCTTGCCCAGACTGGGGGCAGTGACTGATTAACTGGGCAAAGCCTCAGGATCACAGGCTCCTTGAGGGCAATTAATTATTAACAAATGGGGACAGAGTTCAGAGTAACGGTAACGGGAGGCGAACCCCCAATAACAGCCCCCAACAATCCTCAGCACAACAGCCTGCACTTACTAGGTAATCACCACGTGCTGGGGAAAACAGGGGCTCCGGGGCAAGGATCCCTGGGTTCAGGACATTGGGCTTTGTGATCCAGGACGAGCTACTTAACCGCTTTTGTGGCAATTGCTTCCTCCACCTCCCAAGTAGTGGGATTACAGGTGCGTGTGATCACACTGAGGGTAATTTTTAATTGTTTTTTTGGTAGAGACAGAGTCTCACTGTGTTACCCAGGCTGGTCTTGAACCCCTGGACTCAAGTAGTCCTCCCACCTCGGCCTCCCAAAGTACTGGGATTTCAGGCATGAGCCACAGCACCTGGTTCTCACATTGTAAGTCTTTTTTTAAAAGCTATAACCTATGTTTATACATTCCTGAATGTACATTTCACCAAAAAAGTTAAAAAAAATTAATCATAATATCAGTTTCCCAGAGCTGTTGTGTGGATCCAATTAATGGACACATACAACCTGGTACACAATCTGTGTTCAGTAAGCACTGGCTATGGTCATTAAGTGCTGTGTGTATACAATCTCACTGATGCTTGTCTTCATGATGAAGCATGTACCATGGTTTGGGGATCCCCTGGTTTGGGGATCCCCAAGGCCACATCAGGTTCAATCATTCTCTAGAAAGACTCACAAAACTCAGAAAAGCCATGAGACTCACCGTTATGGTTTGTTACAGTGAAAGGATACAGATTAAACTTAGCAAAGGGAAGAGGCGCAAGGAGACACCAGGAGCAAGCTTCTAGTCATGCTCTCCCAGTGGAGTCAAGAGATCAGTGCTCAATTTTCCCAGCATGCATTGAGAATTGCAGTCAGGGAAGCTGACCAGAGCCTTGATGACCAGGGTTTTTATTGGGGTCACATGGGCATGGCTGACTGCCTGCATGACCGACCTTGTCTCTAGCTCCTCCAGAGGTCAAGCTGATACTGCATGGCCCAAGGTCCCCAGATAAACAGAGATGCTCTTTTAAAAACTTTTTTGAGACAGAGTCTCACTCTGTAACCCAGGCTGGAGTGCAGTAGCACGATTTTTGGCTCACTGCAACCTCCGCCTCCCAGGTTCCAGCAATTCTCCTACCTCAACCTCCCAAACAAAAATACTTTTATCAAGCAGGATAGTACAAAGGCTTAGAGGTTACCTCCCAGGAGCTGAGCGAGGTTAATCCTCGCTCAATTCACAGATGTTAAAAGTGGAGGCTCAGCCGGGCAAGGTGGCTCACACCTGTAATCCCAGCACCTTGGGAGGCTGAGGCATGTGGATCACCTAAGGTCAGGAGTTCAAGACCAGCCCAGCCAACCTGCTGAAACCACGTCTCTACTAAAAATACAAAACTTAGCTGGGTGTGGTGGCATGCGCCTATAATCCCAGCTACTCAGGAGACTGAGGCAGGAGAATCACTTGAACCCGGGAGGTGGAGATTGCAGTTAGCCGAGATCACGCCACTGTACTCCAGCCTGGGCAACAAAAGCAAAACTCTGTCTCAAACAAACAAACAACAACAACAGAAAGTGGAGGCTCAGAGAGATGGAGACACCTGCCTAAAGTCACACAGCCAGTTGGTGGCCAAGTGCAGATTTAAGACCTCTTTCCCTGAGATGCCAGACTGTAAATTTTTTTTTTTTCCTTTTTCTTTTTCTTTTTTTTTTTTTGAGACGGAGTCTTGCTCTGTTGTCCAGGCTGGAGTACAATGGCACGATCTAGGCTCACTGCAACTTCCACCTCCTGGATTCAAGTGATTCTCCTGCCTCAACCTCTTGAGTGCCTGGGATTACAGGCGCACACCACTACGCCCAGCTAATTTTTGTATTTTTAGTAGAGACAGGGTTTCACCATGTTGGCCAGGCCAGTCTCGAACTCCTGACCTCAAGTGATCCACCTGCCTCGGCCTCCCAAAGCGCTGGGATTACAGGCGTGAGCCACCATGCTGCCTGTAAGATTTTTACTATCTTTTCCTGCTATCTTTTCTTTAGTACATGATCCACAGAGCCGAGTGACAACAGCCAGGTTAGAATCCAGCAAAGCCTGAGCTTAAAAAGTCTTTTCAACTTTTTTTTTTTTTTCTGTAGAGACAAGGACTTGCTGTATTGCCCAGGCTAGTCTCAAACTCCTGGCTTCAAGGAATCCTCTCATTTTTGCCTCCCAAGTGCTGGGATTACAGATGTGAGCCACCACACCAGCCCTTTGGGCTTTTTTTTAAAAAAAATCACATGCATTGTTCATATTTTTAAAAACTAAAACAATACAAAAGGAAACAGAGTGAAAAGTTAGTCTTCCTCTCACTCCTGAATTTCTGTGCAGCAGTTTCTTCACTCTAAGGCGACAGTGTATTCTTGCAGAGATTGTTCACGCATAGAAAGTTGCATGAACTTTCTAAAGTTTCTATAGCACCTGTATATCTCCAGCACCTATATATCATCTTTATTCATTACACACATGAAAAAATACTACTTGTGTTTTTGCACACTGCTTTTGAAATTTTTATTTTATTTTTTATGTATTCATTTTTGAGATAGGGTCTCATTCTGTTGCCCAGGCTGGAGTGCAGTGGCACAGTTTCGGCTCACTGCAGCCTCAACCTCCCAGGCTCAGGTGATCCTCCCACCTCTGCCTCCTGAGTAGCTGGGACTATAGGCACATGCCACTATGCCCAGCTAAATTTAAAAAAAAAAAAAGTTTTTTCTTTTCCTTTTTTTTGAGATGGGAGGTCTCCCTCTGTCACCCAGGCTGGAGTGCTCCAGCATGATCATGGCTCACTACAGCCTCAAACTCCTAGGCTCAAACAATCCTCCTACCTTGACCTCCCAAACACTGAGCTTATAGGCATAAGCCTCTGTACTCAGTCTGCCTTTTTGGTTTTTTTTTTTGTTCCGTCTTGTTCTGTTGCCCAGGCTGCAGATCTCGGCTCACTGCATCCTCCACCTTCCAGGTTCAAGAGAGTCTCCTGCCTCAGCCTCCCAAGTAGCTGGGATTACAGGCACGTGCCACAAAGCCCGGCTAATTTTTATATTTTTAGTAGAGGCGGGGTGTCACCATATTAACCAGGCTGGTCTTGAATTCCTGACCTCAGGTGATCTGCTCACCAAGGCCTCCCAACGTGCTGGGATTACAGGCATTAGCCACTGCGCCCGGCCTTTTTTTTTTTTTTTTAACAATTATTTCGAAGGATCATTGACATCTCAGCACATATAGCTCTGATGTAAATTTGAAAGGTTTTATGTCATTTCTTCCTTTTGTCTTTGATAATTTACCAGTGAAGCCATCTGGACCTGGAATTTTCTTTGTGGGAAGGTTTTTAAATCATGAGTTTGATTTCTTTAATAAATATATAGCTCTTTAAATTTTTTGTTTCATCCATGTTAACATTCGTATGTTGTGTTTTTCAAGGAAATGTCATTTGTGAAATCTGTTCATGTTAAGTTGTTCATAATATCCTCTATATTCTTTTAATGATTCCAGAATTTGTAGTGATAACCTCTCATTCTTAATAGTGGTAATCCCTGATGGCGAGTGATGATGAGGATTTTTTCATGTGTCTGTTGGCTGTATGAATGTCTTCTTTTGAGAAATGTCTGTTCATATCCTTTCCCCACTTTTTGATGGGGTTGTTTTTTTCTTGTATATTTGTTTGAGTTCTTTGTAGATTCTGGATATTAGCCCTTTGTCAGATGAGTAGGTTGCAAAAATTTTCTCCCATTCTGTAGGTTGCCTGTTCACTCTGATGGTAGTTTCTTTTGCTGTGCAAAAGCTCTTTAGTTTGTCCATTTGTGACAGACTGGATTAAGAAAATGTGGCACATATACACCATGGAATACTATGCAGCCACAAAAAAGGATGAGTTTGCGTCCTTTGTAGGGACATGGATGCAGCTGAAACCATCATTCTTAGCAAACTATCACAAGAAGAGAAAACCAAACACCGCATGTTCTCACTCATAGGTGGGAACTGAACAATGAGATCACTTGGACTCGGAAAGGGGAACATCACACACTGGGGCCTATCATGGGGAGGAGGGAGGAGGGAGGGATTGCATTGGGGAGTTATACATGATATAAATGATGAATTGATGGGTGCTGACGAGTTGATCGGTGCAGCACACCAACATGGCATAAGTATACATATGTAACAAACCTGCACGTTATGCACATGTACCCTAGAACTTAAAGTATAATAAAAAATAAAAAATAAATAAAATAAAAAAAATAGTGGTAATCCCTGTTCTCTCTCTTTTTTACTCTAACAGGGAATTTTATCACTCTTATTGATCTTTTAAAAAAAACCAATATTGTTCGTTTGGTTTTTGTTTCATTTTTATTTTTCTGAGACAGAGTCTTCCTCTGTCACCAGGCTGGAGTGCAATGGCGCGATCTCCGCTCACTACAACCTCTGCCTCCCAGGTTCAAGCGTTTCTCCTGCTTCAGCTTCCTGAGTAGCTAGGATTATAGGCGCCCGCCACCACGTCCAGCTAGTTTTTGTATTTTTAGTAGAGGCGGGGTTTCACCATGTTGGCCAGGCTGGTCTCGAACTCCTGACCTCAGGTGATCCGCCTGCCTCGGCCTCCCAAAGTGCTGGGATTACAGGTGTGAGCCATAGCCCCTTCCTCAATACTGGCTTCTTTAAAGAGCCCAGGCCAGTTGTCTTGTAGAATGCCTCCTATATTAGATTTGCCTGATTATATACTTATGAGGTTATTTAATGTATTCCTTTATCTTGTATTTCCTGTAAACCAGAGTTTTGATCTAGAGTACAATGTATTAGACCACCTACTGGTGACCACTGTGTTGTCTCCAGAGTGCCCAGTCCCTAACCACCATGGTACTAGGCCTGCCAGGCTCATGAATGGCTTCGACAGGATAGCAGCAGACAGGGTGAGAAGCTGAGTTCTAAGCCGCCACACACTCACCATTGGGAGACCACAAGCAGCTAGAGTTGAGGGAGATATGTATTGGGAGAGGAGAGAGGCCTGAGGCAAAACAGTCTTTTTGGGATTAGCTTGTGAGGGACCTTGATTATTCTTTAGGAAAGGCTGCTGTTGGCCCGGCCTGGTGCCTCACGGCTGGTTCCCAGGAAGGCTCCTATCCCAGCGGCACTCTCCAGTGCTCAAGAATAAAGAAAAAAACTCCTTATATGCTCTGCCACCCCCAATATCAGTGTCTCACCTGGGCTGCCCACTGAGATCACCTGGGGAGCCTCTTTCTTGTTACTTTTTAAATGATCATGCAATAAAAATAATTTTTTCCCTTTGGTGTACGGTTCAATGAATTTTAGCACTTGTATAGATTCCTTCAAACACCGCCCTCCTTTGTAATCAGGATAAGAACAGTTCCATCATTCCCACAACTTTTTTACAGTCCTACCCTCACCCCATCCCTAACCCCGACAACCACTTATCTCTTTCCATTGCCATAGTTTAGTCTTTTTGAGAATGTCAAACATATGGAATCACACAGTGCGGAGTCTAAAGCAACTCAATTTTTTTCTTTAAGAGGCAGTGTTTTGCTCTGTCACCCAGGCTGGAGTGCAGTGGCATGATCTTTGCTCACTGTAACCTTGACCTCCTGGGCTCGAGTGAGTCTCCTGCCTCAGCCTCCTGAGTAGTTGAGACTACAGACACACACCACCACGCCTGGCTAGTTTTTAAATTTTTGTAGAGACAGGGTCTCCCTATGTTGCCCAGGCTGGTCTTTTACTCCTGGCTCCAAGAGGCAATCCTCCTGCCTCAGCCTCCCAAAGTGTTGGGGTTACAGGCGTGAGCCACCATGCCCCACCAGCAGCCCCATTTTGGATGCTAATCCATCTTACTGGCTTCTGATTACCCCCAGTTCTGGGACGGCCTCCGAGATTTCCAGTTCATCTGTTGACCCCTGTGTAAAAGCAGGTACTTACTGGAATCCTGCCCTCAGGTCAAAGCAATCTTGATGTTATTTTGCTTTTCAATTGTCCTCCACATCCCCTCTGAAGCAGATATGCCCTTTCCCTCTTGTCTACAAGCCCTGTGCCTCAGGGGTAACGATAGGGACCCACCATCCGATCTTGTTACCATAAGAGAGCGTTCTTGGATCTCCTGCAAGAAAGAATTCAGGGCGAGTCCACGGTGCAAAGCAAAAGCAAGTTTGTTAAGAAAGTTTATTGAGAAAGGTGGTGGCTCATGCCTGTAATTCCAGCCCTTTGGGAGGCAGAGGCAGGCGGATCCCCTGGTGGTTCAAATGTTCACCCAGGTGAAGAGCCATTGCCCCTACAATCGGGCACCTTAGCCTCTCTAACTGGGGTTCACCCTCCCTCTTTGGCTTTTCACTGTCCCTGGAACACACCCAGATTCCTGCTGTTGCATTTCCACTGTTCCTTTTCCCTGAAAACTCTACCCTTCCTTCTTTCCCTAATTAACTCCCACCTGCCCTCAGGTGTCAGGGTTTAAGACACCCCCTCAGGGAGGTCTGCCCTGAGCAGCCCCTCCCAGATGAGGGGGAGTTTTACCCTTTCACATTTTAACACCAGCCTTGTAGCACTTGTCATATTTATTCATCTGTGAGTGAAGACTCAGTTTCTCTCCCCACACCCCTGCTAGACTGTGAGCATCATGAGGTCCGGGGAGTCACATTTGGTTTTGTCATTAATTTATCCCTACTGCTTAGCACAGGACTTATTTTTGTTGAATGGGTAACTAATTTAATGGATTTCTTTGGCATTTGCTGGACAAGGGACTTGTAGATTGCATCACATCAATTCAAGTAGATGCTGGCTAAGACCCACCTTTTTTTTATTTTTTGAGACAGGGTCTCACTCTTTCCTCCAGGCCCAGGCTGGAGTGCACGATGTGGGCTCACTGCAACCTCAGCCTCCCACATTCAAGCATTCTCCTGCCTCAGGCTCCTGAGTAGCTGTGATTACGGTTGCAGGTGGCGCACGCCACCACGCCCAGCTAATTTATATATACACAAATATATATACAAATAGATATATATTATTATTTATTTTAGTAGAGACGGGGGTTTCACATTGTTGGCCAGGCTGGTCTCAAACTCCTGACCTTGTGATGAACCAAAGTGCTGGGATTACAGGTGTGAGCCACTGCGCCCGGCCTGGAAGGTTTTTTTTTTTTTTTTGAGACAGACTCTTGCTCCATCACCAGGCTGGAATGAATGCACGGCAGGATCTCGGCTCACTGTAACCTCCGCCTCCCGGTTTCAAGCAATTCTCCGCCTCAGCCTCCCAAGTAGCTGGGATTGCAGGCGCCCGCCACCACGCCCAGCTAAGTTTTTGTATTTTTTTAGTAGAGAGGAGGTTTCATCATGTTGGCCAGGCTGTCTCGAACTCCTGAGCTCAGGCAATCCGCCTGCCTCAGCTGCCCAAAGTGCTGGGATTATAGGCCGTGAGCCACCAGCCCGGCCTGGAGGTTTTTGTTTTTAAAGCAGCTCTTACAGCCAGACCGGCAATCTTTAATATGCAAATGCCGGCCGTTAGAAACTGGGTCCACCCAAACACGGCGATTCCGAGGCCGCCTTGCCCTTGCCCCGCATATTCCTGGCAACATGGCCGCCCCCACACATCCCCTTGTGTGTAGAACATGGTGGCGCCCTGTATTTGCATATTAAAAGACTAGGGTGGGAGGGCCAGCTTTTTTCGTGGGCTACATTAATAACATGCCTGGTCAAACCAATCCCCTGAGCCCTGTGCAAATCAGACACCGCCTCCCCCAACCTCTATATATACCTGGCTGGTTTCCACCCCACTTGGGGTCTCCTCTTTGGGCTTTGGAGACCCTCATCCCTCTGTCTCTGTATGGGGGAGCTTCTTCCTTCTGCCCTCTCCCTTCTTTCAGGCCTATTAAACTCTCCGCTCCTTAAAACCACCCCACGTGTGTCTGTGTCATTTTATCTAACTGGACTCCAGACGAAGAACCTGGTGTTCCTCCGTTCATCGGAGCTGTATCAGAATGATCCAGCACAGAGAGACAAAGAGTTGGACATACGAAACGGGGGCATACATCAGATATTTATGAAAGTCTCAAAAGTACAAATTAGGCTGGGCATGGTGGCTCGCGCATGTAATCCTAGCACTTTGGGAGACTGAGGCTGGTGGATAACCTGAGGTCATCAGTTTGAGATCAGCCTGGCCAACATGGTGAAACCCCATCTCTACTAAAAATACAAAAATTAGCTGGGCGTGATGGCGCGTGCCTGTAATCCCAACTACTCAGGAGGCTGAGGCAGGAGAATCGCTTGAACCTGGGAGGTGGAGGTTGCAGTGAGCCGAGATGGCACTACTGCACTCCAGCCTGGGTGACAGAGTGAGACTCCGTCTCAAAAAAAAAAAAAAAAAAAAAAAAAAAGAAATTAGAGAGAATAGAAGAGAGCAATCTTGGAAAAAATAATGGCTGATAATTTTCCAGAACTGATGAAAAATACAAATTCACAAAGAAGCAAAGATATCCTAAGCTAGATAAAACAAAAGAGGCCGGGCATGGTGGCTCACACCTGTAATCCCAACACTTTGGGAAGCCGAGGTGGGCGATCAGGAGCTCAGGGGTTCGAGACCAGTCTGGTCAATACGGTGAAAATCTGCCTCTACTAAAAATACAAAAATTAGCCAGGCGTGGTGGCACGTGCCTGTAATCCTAGCTACTTGGGAGGCTGAGGCAGAAGAATCGCTTGAACCCGGGAAGCAGAGGTTGCAGTGATCTGAGATCGCCCATTGCACTCCAGCCTGGGTGACAGAGTGAGATTCATCTCAAAACAAACAAACAAACACTAAAGGAATCCATGTCTAAACACATCATGCTGAAATGGCAGAACATTGAAGATACCGAGGTCTCTTATTTATCTTTGCATCCTCCAGCATGTAGCCTGGACTAGATGCTCCACCAATTCTATCAAATCAAGAGGGTGGGTATCCCAACTTGAGACCACAGACAAATTAAAGGCAAGGAGGTAGAAACAAATATGGCAAATATGGCTAGAGGAAGGAAAAGAATTTTTCTCACCTATCTGAAGCACACAACCTGGATTGGGGGAAAATGAAGTTGAAAATGAGTGTGGGAGAGGGAGAGACTAGGTGAGGAGACTTTTATTTTTATTTTTAGAGACAGCGTCCTGTTCTGTCACCTAGGCTGGAGTACAGTGGTGTGATTGATTATAGCTCACTGCAGCCTTGAACTACTAGGCTCAAGGGATCCTTCTGCCTCAGTCTCCCAAGTAACTGGGACTACAGGAGTGTGCCACCACAGGTGGGTAATTTTCGTATTTTTTGTAGAGATGGGGTCTCTGTGTTGCCAGGGCTGGTCTGGAACTCTTGGTCTCAAGTGATTCTCCCGTCTCAGCCTCCCCCAAAGTGCTTGGATTACAGACATGAACCACCCACACCTGGTCACTGGGGAACCCTGAGTGCCCAGCAAAACAGGTAGAACACAAAGAGCTGCTTGACAGTAGCCATGGAAGATTCTGGAATAAAGTTCCCAGCCGGTCCTTCTGTAGGCCATCATCCATTTTGTGGTAAGAGGCAAAGGGGCTCTAACACCGGCACAGAGGTGGGAGAGTCCACCTCTTATTCGCTCTGATTGGGTCACCAGGTGACCCCATACCAATTACTGGGGTTGAAGAATAAGGTATTCCGGCCAGCTCTGGTGCTGTGCCTGTTTCTGGAGCCTTGGGAGCACTCAGCCAATGCACAAAACCTACCTGGGGTGCTGTAGCTCATGCCTGCAGTCCCAGCACTTTGGGAGGCCGAGGAGGGTGGATCACCTGAGGTCAGGAGTTTGAGACCAGCCTGGCCAACATAGCGAAACCCCTTCTCTACCAAAAATACAAAAATTAGCTGGGCGTGGTGGTGGGCACCTGTAATCCCAGCTACTTGGGAGGCTGAGGCATGAGAATCGCTTGAACCCGGGAGGCGGAGGTTGCAGTGAGCTGAAATCGGGTAACTGCACTCCAGCAGCAACACAGGTGCACTCTGTCTCTAAATAAATAAATAATTAATTAATTAAAAACAAAACGAAACAAAAAACTGGACTCATGCCTGACTCTGATGGTTCCAGGAGGTGAAACATATACAGAACATAGAATGTGGTCTGGCATGTGTGAGCAGCTCATAAATGCTGTCTGTCACTGCTGCTGCAGCAATTCAATAGCTTCCTGTCACTCACAGGATAAAGCACAAACCCATAAGATGACCTTTGTGGTTTATCTTTGACCATCCCACTAGCCTTAATTCCTACCACTCCCTGACTTCGGGGTTATTCTCCAGCAACAATTTTTGGGAAATCCCTTCCCACACTGTGTTCCTGGAGTCTTCTTTGCCTCAACCCCCTGCACGGCTTCTTATCCCTTAATACTGAAGTTTGGTGATAGCTTAGGTGCAGAGGACACCCCAGCCAGTTTTTATCTTCAGCACAGACCTCTCCCCTGAGCTCTGGAATGCAGTGTACACACACACACACACACACACACACACAGAGGCTCATTCAGAATCCCCTCATGGATTGGTTCCTCTCCAATGGGACACTACCGCATCCTGGTGGGAGCTTGGGAAATTTGCATAATCGTTTTTGGCTGCAGCATTGATTGGAGGGCGTTAAAGGCGTCTAGAGGTAGGGACCAGGAATGCTGGACGCTGAAATCTGCGTCCAGAACAGTTTGTAAATGTCTTTACAGGCACGTCTGTGGGTAAGAAAAGTTTATAGTTATCTGAAATCATTAATTAATATAACATATCTATACATACATACAAAATTTTGGTACGGTTTAAAACATATTGACATTTTCTGAAATGAAACTATGATGTACATTCATTTTTATTTATTTATTTATTTTGGAGACAGAATCTCGCTGTGTTGCTCAGGGTGGAGTGCAGTGGTGCCATCTCAACTCACTAGAACCTCTGCCTCCCAGGTTCAAGTGATTCTCCTGCCTCAGCCTCCCACCTGTGCCTTAGCCACCACGCCCAGCTAATTTTTTGTATTTTTAATACAGATGGGGTTTCACCACAAATTCATGTACATTCTTAAAACATAATGAGACTTTTTTGTAACTGTTTAGCTCATCAGCTCTCAGCTCTCATTAGTGTTAATATCTATGGCTTAAGACAACTCTTCTTCCAATATGGCCCAGGGAAGCCAAAAGATTGGACACCCCTGATGTAAGGGGTAGACGGCATTATTCTTATCCATCCCTCCAGACCCTGCTGAAGGAAGGGACCCCTGGATCAGTGGAGAGCACCTTAACCCTGACCCCTTCCAGCCATGACCATGGAGCCACCTTGGTCTGCAGGGCCTGGAGCCAGGCCCTGCCTGCGGGAAGGGACATCGCTATCACACTGAGCCTGCAGTGTGAGTGCAGCTGGCCCTGGCAAAGAGGGGTGTGGGGCCCTGACTCCTGGGTATGAGGAAGGAGGGGACTGTGGCCCCTGGGGAATGAGGAAACTGGGACCTGGATTCCTGGATCTAAGAGAGCAGGAGAGGACCAGGTATGGTAGCTCATGCCTGTACTCCCAGAACTTTGAGAAGCGGAGGCGGGCGGATCATCTGAGCTCAGGAGTTCGAGACCAGTCTGCCTAACGTGTCGAAACCCGTCTCTACTAAAAATACAAAAATTTGCCGGGCATGGTAGCACACGTTTGTAATCCCAGCCACCTGGGAGGCTGAGGAAGGAAAATAACTTGTACCCGGGAGGCAGAGGTTGCAGTGAGCTGAGATCCTGCCACTTGGCAACAGAGTGAGACTCAAGCAGGAGAGGACAGATGGCTGGGGGTCCCTGGGAAAGAGGAAGCTGGGCCTTGACTCTCACATCTGGGAGAGTAGGAGAGGATAGAAGTAAGTGGGGGAATTGGGAACTGAAAGCCCCGACTCCTGACTCAAAGGGAGAAGGGGATTAGGGGCCCAGACTCCTGGGGTGGAGGAACCAGGGACTGGACCCCTAGGCCAGTGACAGAGGTGTTCCTGGTCCTTGCCCACCTGACCATTGTCCCACCCTCACAGACCCCCCCAGAGGTGACTCTGTCTGTTTCACCACACACTGTGCAGGAGGGAGAGAAGTTCACTTTCCTGTGCCAGGCCACAGCCCAGCCTCCTGTCACAGGTTACAGGTGAGGACGAAGACCACCTCTCCCTAGCCCCAAGAGTGAGCTTGGGAAGGGCTGGGACCTGAGTAGGCGTGCCAGAGAGCAGGGACAAGGGTAAGGGCGCCATCATTTCCTCAAGTGGGCAAAAGGGGGCTCCCCGGTGCTTGGGGCCGGCGGGCCCAGGTTGGAGGTCGTGGCAGACGCCTCGTTCCTGACTGAACCCATGTCCTGCGAGGTCAGCAACGCCGTGGGTAGCGCCAACCGCAGCACTGCGCTGGATGTACTGTGTGAGCTGGGGCGGGGCTGTGGGTGTGGTCAAAGGTGGGCGAGGCTTTCAGGGTTGCTGAGGGGCGGAGCTTGGAGGGGCGGGGCCGGGAGAGTGGGCGTGGGGTATTAGGAGGAGGAGAGAGCGTGGACTTGGGGCATATTCTTGCCCCCTAGAGGGTGTGGTGTTTCTATGGGGCTGATCCTGCCTCAGGGACTGCATTCGTCCCCGGCCTTGTGACCCATCATCTCCTTCGTCCAGTTTGGCCCATTCTGCAGGCAAAGCGGGAGCCCGTGTCCGTGGACATGGGGGAAGACGCCTCCTTCAGCTGTGCCTGGCGCAGGAACCGGCTTCCACCAGTAACCTGGACCCGCCGAGCTGGCGCGCAGGTGCAGCCCTAAATCTGAGGCGGTGGCTGGCGGGGGACCAGGCTTCCTTCCAAATCCGGCTTCTGACGCCCCTTCCCTGTCGCAGGTGCTGGGCTCTGGAGCCACACTGCGCCTTCCCTCGGTGGGACCGGAGGACGCAGGCGACTATGTGTGCAGTGCTGAACCTGGGCTCTGGGGCCAGGGGGGCGGCGCCGCGGAGGCTTGGCTGACTGTGAACGGTGAGAAGGCGGGGCTTCCTAGGGGACTTAGCCCGTCCTGGGATAGGGAGTGGACAGAGGGAGCAAGGGCTAATGCAGTGGGAGTGGCCTGGAAGGAGCTTTACACCCAGCGGGGCCTAGAGACCGATCTATTAAAGGCGAGGCTTTTAGGGGAATCGGAGTTTGGAGGCAGCATGGCCTGATTGATTAAGGTTAGCGGAGAGTGCGCTGGCCAGACCAGGCTTTGTTACAGCCTTTGCGGAGAGCAAAGCCTCTCCTCTGAGTGACCCACCGTCTCCATCCCAGCTCCCCCAGTAGTGACGGCCCTGCACTCTGAGCCTGCCTTCCTGAGGGGCCCTGCTCGCCTCCAGTGTCTGGTTTTCGCCTCTCCCGCCCCAGATGCCGTGGTAAGGAAATGTCACTCCTCCCTTGACCCATCCAGCCGTGATCCCTGACCTCCCACCTGGGCCCCCGAAACTACTGTGACCATCTCTAACTTCCCAGACATCCCTCCTGCTTCTTCCTCTCCTCCTCAGTCTCCTGGGTGTCCTCCCGCTTTTATGCCCCCAGGTCTGGTCTTGGGATGAGGGCTTTCTGGAGGCGGGGTCGCGGGGCCGGTTCCTGGTGGAGACATTCCCTGCCCCGGAGAGCCGCGAGGGACAGGGTCCGGGCCTCATCTCTGTGCTACACATTTCGGGGACTCAGGAATCTGACTTTAGCAGGAACTTTAACTGCAGTGCCCGGAACCGGCTGGGAGAGGGAGGTGCCCGGGCCAGCCTGGGCCGTAGAGGTGAGACCCCCGCCCAAAGACCCCAAATCTGGAGAGTCTAAACCCCACAAACTTGGGGATCCCCCAGCCGATGGCTGCAAAACCTCAGACCCTCAAATGCAGAGCCCTCCAAACCTTGGGAGTCTCAAAACTGTGGCTCATTGATTCCCAAGACCTCCCCAACCACAAATGTCTTCACATTCTGAATCCTAAACCGAGAGACCCCTCACACCTAGGGACCCCCAAAAGAGAAACTCCAACGATTGCAAAGCAAATTGCAAAGTAAAGGACCCCTCAAACTCCAAGACTTCCTAAAGCCAGGGAGTTTAAAGTCACTCTCAAACTTGGGGAACCCCAAATTCAAGGGCTTTTGGATCTCCAAATGTGCAACCTTTTGAACCCAGGGATCCCAAACTCAATCCCTGCGTCCCCGCTTCCTGGTTCCCCCTCAGCCTTCTCAGGATGTCCCCTCTGCTCCCTGCAGACCTGCTGCCCGCTGTGCGGATAGTGGCCAGAGTGGCCGCTGCCACCACGACTCTCCTTATGGTCATCACTGGGTGGCCCTCTGCTGCTGGCGCCAAGGCAAGGGTTAGTGCCTGAGCCCCGCCCCAGCTCCTCAGGCTCCAGCCCCACACATACCCTGCCTGCCCAGTGACCTGACCTGGCCTTGGGCCTTGGCTCCAGTCCCATTTCCAGCTCTGCCCAGGGCTTAGCTCGCCTTCAGGTACTGGTTCCCTCCTTAAGCCCTAACCAGACCTTCCCAGGGTCACATTCCTAGGTGGGAAGGATTCTTACTGGTTTCCAATATCCCCACCCGATCCGCCTCATTAGTTCCCAGTCCTTTCTCTTCTGGCTTATTGGTCTGCACACATTGTGACCCCGCCTATCGCTTAACTCCACCCGTCGCTGTTCTTCAGCCTCAGCCTCTTTCTCCCAGCAAAAGAACCTGCTGCGAATCCCTGGCAGCAGCGACGGCTGCAGTTCGCGAGGCCCTGAAGAGGAGGAGACAGGCAGCCCCGAGGACCGGGTAGGATGCCAGGGTTTCCAGACCCGACTGTGCCTTCAGACCAAATAGTAGCCCAGTCCCAAGAGGGCCCCCAAATTCAAACAAGACTCTAAGGCCGGGCATGGTGCCTGATGTTGGTAATACCACTTTGGGAGGTGGAGACACAAGGATCACTTAAGGCCAGGAACTTGAAGCCAGCCTGGGCAGCATAGCGGGACCCCATCTCTACAGAAATACAAAATAAAATAAAATAAAAAATGAACCGGGTATGGTGGCACACACCTATCGTTCCAGCTACTCAGGACACTGAGGTGGGAGGATCCCTTGAGCACAGGATAATAAATAAATAAATGTATTTTTATAAATAAATAAATAAAATAAATAATAATAAAAAAAGAGACATTGAGAAGAAACACCCCCTTTCGGAGCAGACATTATCTTGTCTCTACCTGATGCCATCTTGGGTTATGAGAGACAAGCTGTTGACTTAGCCAGGATGATGAGAGAGAAATGAAAGATAGAAAAATCCCTGCTCTCATTTGAAATCCTTAAGCTGCCAAAACAATCCTGAAAACACCTGACTCCAGACTTTTTTTTGTAAGATAGTGAATTTTCCTCATTGCTAATGCTGGCTCTAGCTGAATGTTTTGCAGGGATGTTACCAAGTAGAGGGGATGGTGGAGAAAGCCTGCCTTGGGGGAATGGGGTAAGAAAGTGCATGGTCCGTAGAGAATTTTAAAACAATAGTAAAACCAACTTGTCTGCTTTTTATTATCACTATGCACCAACAATTCTAAATCATGCCAGTGATAAAATACTCACCTTCGCCGGGCGCGGTGGCTCAAGCCTGTAACCCCAGCACTTTGGGAGGCTGAGGTGGGCGGATCACGAGTTCAAGAGATCAAGACCATCCTGGCTAACTCAGTGAAACCCTGTCTCTACTAAAAATACAAAAAACTAGCCGGGCGACGTGGCTGCACCTGTAGTCCCAGCTACTTGGGAGGCTGAGGCAGGAGAATGGCTGGAACCCGGGAGGCGGAGCTTGCAGTGAGCTGAGATCCGGCCACTGCACTCCAGCCTGGGCGACAGAGCGAGACTCCATCTCAAAAAAAAAAAAAAAAATACTCACCTTCGTCCAGGCCAACCACTTCTATCATGCCCAGCCCCCAGCACTTTATAAACATTTTGCTGAAATGTTGAATAACCCATGACCCACCCACATGCACAAAAGGACACATATGAACTTCTGCCATAATGAGTCATGTTATACTTGCTTCTACTGGCTTAAGAAAATGAGGAAAAGTCTTAGGTTTCTGCCACTTGGCATTTCATAAACCCACAGTAGAGTCATGAGCCACCCCACCCCCATAGTAACCTCATGCAGTTTTACAAGCACTTCTCAAGACCTGGCTATGTTTACCAGGATGGTCCTGGAAAGGGGTGCATTTGTTTTAAGTAAAATGAAGAATCAAAATAAATTGTAGACAACCCACTTGAATTTACTCAAGAAATGTAGTGTCCCTGAATATGGTTTAGCTGTGTCCCCACCCAAATCTCATCTTGAACTGTAATTCCCATAATCCCCATGTCTCGTGGGAGGGACACAGTGGAAGGTAATTGAATCATGGGGTCAGTTACCTCCATGCTGTTCTTGTGGTAGTGAGTGAGTTCTCACGAGATCCGATGATTTTATAAAGGGCTTTTCCCCTCCTTCACAACGCACTTCTCTCTTGCCTGCTGCCATGTAAGATGTGCCTTTGTTCTTTCTTTGCTTTCTGCAATGATTGTGAGGCCTCCCCAGCCATATGAAACTGTGAGTGCATTAAATCTCTTTTTCTTTATAAATTACCTAGTCTCGGGTATTTCTTCACAGCAGTATAAAAATGGACTAATACGCTCCCCAAATAAGAAAATTATCTCAATCTAGATAAATGTATCCAAAGAACCCAGGATTCAGAAGCATATGAAGTGGGGGTTCATGAGCAGCTAGAAGTGGGCATGGCTTCTACACCACCTGCATCCCTTCTGCTGACTCTGCTCTGGGGCCACACACCATTTAGTCAGGGCTATGATTTAGTATATCCTAAAGCCATTTTCTATAGAAACTATGTGGACATGGTTTAAACACTGAGCTTTGATTTTATCAAGGTTTTTTCTCAGCTGTATTTTCTACTGTACTACAAAATCACATGCACAGGCACTCACACATACACATACATAAAGACACATATACCAACAAATATATACATATGCACAGATATGCAAGTAAATGTATATGTATGCAAGCACACATGCACAAACATGCATGCATAAGTATATACGCATAGGCAAAACACACATGCATACACTAAGACATGCACATGGGCAACATACA
Source organism: Trachypithecus francoisi (assembly GCF_009764315.1). Classification (NCBI taxonomy): domain Eukaryota; kingdom Metazoa; phylum Chordata; class Mammalia; order Primates; family Cercopithecidae; genus Trachypithecus; species Trachypithecus francoisi. The sequence goes on along the minus strand of NW_022680537.1, from coordinate 50,841 downwards.
CATGAGCACAAAAACACATGCATGCATACATACATACACAAAACAAATACACACTCATAACACATATCCTTCGATGGTAGATTTAATGCTTCCAATTGTCCAAAGAACTATGGGAGCCAAGTTTAGTGCAAAAGGAGCATAAACTGGCTTTAATAGAAATAATGGCACTTATAAAATATTAAGTCCACTCCTTCTTTGTTAGTAAATTCATCAGTCATTTACTTTTAAACAACTCAGTGTAGTGCTACTATTTTAAGTTAAAAGAAAACTTTTACAGAGGTATTTGTCAAGTTTGGCGTGTAAATGTGACTTGGTGAAAAAGGGTACATTTAAGATTAGTGGAGTAGATGCTCCTAGCATGCTGGATAGCCAGCAGGATTACAATTTTCTGTAAAAATCCTATTCTAGAGCAAATGTTTATAAAAATCCTGAGGAAAAATCAAAATCTAATGGGTAAATGGTGATTTACATTGATTCAGAAAGATTACCATTGACATCTCAGCCAAAACTATTTGCTATGTTATAAAATCTCCCTCATTTTAAAAATCATAATTTGATGTCATTTGAAAGACACATGTCAACCCTGTAGTGAGCTACCAATTTAATGTGTATATATACATATTTCTATATCGTATACATTGCATCATTTATATATTACATTAATATTTGTTAATATACATATATTTTCAATAATGTATTATTGAATACATTATTGAAATTACTGAATAAAAATAATATATTATTTTCCATAATAAATTTCAATGCATAATACACTTAACAATTTTACTTAAAGTAAATCAGAATTCTACTTGTACTATTTGCCACAATCTATTATAAAGTATTTTTAAATATTAAAACTGAAGTTCGCAAAAATATTCTTTGGCCTTTCACGTTCTTATTTTGAAGAAAATAACTTCTTTTTAGTCTAAATCAATAGATATTATTGTATATACTTCAAGCAATTTTTCTCATTTTTTATTTCTCTTCTGAATCTTTTGCTATGAAGCAGGTTAAGTAGAAATTCATGAATTGTGTCACTAGAAATTTTGCTAAGAAGCAGGTTAAGTACAAATTCATGAATTATATCATTAGAAAATGTGTATTTGTTTTACATTAAGACAATAGTAATAAAAAACACATTTAATAAACATCTTTTTTCCTGCAATTTCTCTAAAATTACTATAGCTATTATCTAACCACTTTAAAAATATGCATAAACCCAAAATTAAAAATTAAAAATTAGAGCTCTGAATGGCTATACAATATCATTAAAATTATATTTGGAGTCTCTGACTCCAATAAAGTTGATTTTAGTAGATGTAAGCAGAATGGTACACTAATATCAGCAGTGGTAGTTGTCACCATACAATTTTCTGTCTCAAGAAATGATGTAAAGACTTGGATAAATTACCTTCAATGTATACCAAAAAATACTCTGATTATCCTTCACTCCCCTCCTTGAAAAGGAAAAAGAAAAGAAAAAAAAAAGAGAAAACCTTTATAAATTTAAACCTCAGAAAGGGAAAGGGCAGAGTGATAAGTTGTAATGCTTCCTAAATGCGATGGTGTCCCATTTGCTTTCTAATATTTTTTAATTTCTTTTTAAAAATTGTGATAGAAACATATAAAAGTTTTGGATTATTTCTTTTTTTTTTTTTTTTTTTTTGAGGCGGAGTCTCGCTCTGTCGCCCAGGCTGGAGTGCAGTGGCGCAATCTTGGCTCACTGCAAGCTCCGCCTCCCGGGTTCACGCCATTCTCCTGCCTCAGCTCCCAAGTAGCTGGGACTACAGGCGCCCGCCACCTCGCCCGGCTAGTTTTTTGTATTTTTAGTAGAGACGGGGTTTCACCATGTTAGCCAGGATGGTCTCGATCTCCTGACCTCGTGATCCGCCCGTCTCGGCCTCCCAAAGTGCTGGGATTACAGGCTTGAGCCACCGCGCCCGGCCAGATTATTATATTTCTAAGAAGGAGAAAAGTTTATATAAATTACAAATGAGCTGAGAAAAGAGAAAGATCAATTTCAAAGCAGCAGATGTGTGAATATTCCTTGCTTAAAACCAAATAAGGAACCACAGTTAATGATCAAAAATTCTTAAACACAAAAGTGTAATGTCAATGTTTTTATCTCCACAGTGAAGATGCTGTATGTGTAGAATTAACATGGCAAAAGTGAAAGAAAAAATACTAAGTCAGTTATTAAAGAGACTGCCCATAGATGAATTTTATAGGAATGGTCCTTAAGGAAAATAAAAGGGAACCTGATTCACTTTTATCATGATGAAAGGAGGAGGTTGAGAAATTCTCACCATAGAAAATGACTACAGAGCTTTATAAAACTGTCAAAAACAGTCACGTAAATGTTTGGGAACTGTAAAAGATGTACATAACAAATCAAGGAGTGTTTATTCACAAAAATGACTAAACTTCGAATAGTAACAGTGAGAGCATGTGGCATTCTTATTGGCGATGTTCCTATCCACACCTCATCTTTTTTGGCAAAGGGGTTCAACCAGGAAGAGCAGACCTTGAAAATTAGCAGTCTAATTGCTACTGCTAGTGGGGACTCACTTAAAGCACTGTCAGTTAAAGTGATAATCTCAGTGACACATGAACATGCAGGGCCAGCAGTTGTATTAGCCTGAGATTGAAATCCTGTTTGAAGCAAACAGCAAGGCGACCGCCAGGGAATTTCCGAGGAGTTCGAGCTGGCTTGATAAACTCTCTACATATCCTAGGTTGTCCCAAGCCTCAGCTGATGCACAACAGAGCCTGAAGGAGGCCCAAGCTCCCCAAGCCAGAAAAGCCTAGAACATGACGCACTGAGTGGAAGTGTTAAAGCTTCACCTTGTCACGCTGGCCACTGGGAGGCAGGGACCAGTTTCAGTGAAGGCACTCAAACCCATCATCCAAATCCCAGCTTTTGCTTCTAGCAAAAGCTGGCCAGGAACTGGGGCCTGGGCTGGGTGTGAGTGCCTTCACTAAAATCAGCCCCTGGCCAGGTCCAGCTGGCCAGGAATTGCTGGGCCCATCTGCACTGCACTCCTTGGGGAGCCCAAGTAGGAGAAACTCAGACCAAGCCAGCCCTCCCCACTCAAGTGCTGGTTCCCATTCCTGACGCCTCCACACACAGTGCCCTTTTCCCCTCCCCTCCCTGTGGTGCCCACTATTCCCTCTCTGCTAGTCCCAGGTAGTCTCTGCAACACAGAACATGAGTGTCCAGGCCAGGGAACCACAGTGGGTGTGGGGACCCTGCTGGGCCCAAGAGTGCTCAAGCGTACTCGAAGAGGAGCAGGAGATCACCCTCTAGAGCTTTAAGTCCGGGAAGAATAGAACGATCCCTTCCTTGGAGTCCACCAGAAAGAAGGAGGCCACCACTGTCACTGCCTCCTCAGCCCGCCAACCCCGCTGGCAATATAGCCCCCAATAGCACCCCTAACCTGCCCTCTGCTGCCAGCCCTGTAGCCCCTGGATAGCACGCCCAACACACCCTACAGCTGCAGGAAATGTAACCCCGAATACCCCCCTGCCCCCAGGCCCCGAGCTCGCAGACAGTGTTAGCACCCGATGGTGCCCACAACCTGACCCACCCACAGGTGTTACTGCACTAGACAGCGCCCCAAACCCGCCCTCCCCCACCCTGCTATAAGCAGCGCAGCTCCTGATAGTGCACCCCCATTCACGGGCAGTGCAGCACCCGACGATGCTCCTGAACCACCCGACGATGCCCCTGAACCACCCCTCACTGCCAACACTGTAGCTCCAGCTAACTCCACCCAACCCGCCCCCTGCCACGAGCAGTGCACCAGAAGATAGCGCCCTTAACCCATCCACTGCCACTTGCAGTACATGTTAGTGTACACGACCTGCCTCCCATGACCACCCCCGCCACCGTAGCTCCCACTCCACCACCAGCAATGCAACCCCAGAGAGTGCCCCCAACCAGACCAATGCCACAGGTAGGTAGCCTTGCGCAGTGAGCCCCAATAGGACACCCAACCTTTGCCCAGAAGGACAGTGCAGCCCTGGATAACTCACCTATCCCGCCACATTTGTACCACTCTGGCCGAGCTTCAGTCTCTGATGTCACCACCCACCGCAGCGAGGCGACCCGCGGTGGCGCAGGCTCCAGCCTCCAGCATGCAGTGGTGCTTCTTCTCGTCTTCCAGCTTGGTAGGAGAAACTCCCACTGCTAGCTGCCCTCCTAGTGCTCTGTCACCACCACCAACAACAGCGAAACAGGGCCTCAGGCTCTGGACTCCAGGCTCTGGGCTCCAGGCTCCTACAGGTGGCAAGTGACTTCCAGTTCTCTAAGCTGGGATGTAACGGCTCAGCAGGCTGACAAGAGTCTGAAATGACCTGAAACCGCTTCAACATGCTTTATATACTAAGGTGCCGCACACGCGGATGCTGGAATACATGTTTTGATTGGATGAGAGAAAACCTCTACGCCTACTATGATTGGACTTTATTTTCATGCTGTGATTGGTTGTCTTCAGACTTGTTCTCATCCAATCAAAACACGATAATAAAGTCCAATCCGAGTAAGCCTGGAGTTTTTTTCCCATCCAATCAGAACATGCAGTCAAAGACGCTCCACGTGCATAACCTCAGTATATAAAAGAGGCTGAAGGAGAGGCAGGGTGTTTTAGTTTCTGTATCTTCCTGTGAAGCTGGTCAGTTCCCGACTTAGAAGATGAGGAGAAGGGGAGACGAGGAGAAGGGAGTCACACCCCGTATGCTGGAGGCTTGAGTCGCCACACTACTGGGCGGCTCGCCTCGCTGCGGTTGGCGGTGGCGGTGACGGAGAGGCTGGAGCGGTAGGAGGAGGAAAATAGTTTCGGGATAGATAGACGGAGTGGGGCAAAGAGGGCGGTTAGTGACAAAGGGAAAAAGGGATAGCGAGGAGGAGAAGACATTGCAAAAAGACAGTGGGGAAAAATGTTTTTGGGTAGATGGAGGCGGAAAACCGGTGGGGAGCGGGAGGGAGGGAAGGTTTTGCAGAAAGACTATGGGTAAAAAGTTCATGGGCAGATGGGAGAGGAAAAAGATGGTGACGGGTGGAAAACGGCGGCGAGCAGTAGTGAGAGAAGATTCTGAGAAAAGATGGTGGGGAGAAAAGTTTTTGGGTTGATAAAGAAGCAAAAGAAGGTAGCAAATGGGAGAAGGAAAAAGAGGGTAGCCAGCCGGAGGAAGAGAAGGTTTAGTGAAGAGACAGTGGCAGAAAAGAAAGATGGTGAAGAAAGAAAAGACGGTGAGTAAAAAGTGTTTGGGTAGATGGACGGGGGAAAGAGGTTGACGAGGAGGAGAAAAGAGGTGGCGAGAAGGAGCGGGGAAAGGAGGTTGTGGAAAAGGGAAAATTGTGGTAGATAGAGGGCAAAAAAGGGTGGCAAGCAGGATAGGGGAGAGAAGAGGACGAGTGAGAAGCGGGGAAGACTTCGTGAAAAGACAGTGGGGGAAATTTTGGGGGTAGATGGAGGGGGAAAAGAGGGAAGTGAGAAGGAGTGGGAAGAAGGCTTTGAGAAAAGACTGGGGAAATGTTTTTGGGTAGTTGGAGAAGTGAAAGAGAATGGCAAGGAGGAGCCGGGGGAAGACGATGAGGAAAACAGTTTTTGGGTAGATGAAGGAGGAAAAGAGGGTGGTGAGCAGTAGGAGTGGGGAGAAGTCTTTGGGAAAAGACGGGGAAAATGTGTTTGCTTAGATGAAGGAGCAAAAGGGGGTGATGAGAGCGGGAGGGGAAAAAGAGGGTGGCCAGGGAGAAGGGGAAAATGCGGTGGGAAAAAACAGTGGTGAAAGTGTTGGGTAGATGGATGGGGAACAGCACGGTGAGCAGGAGAGTAGAGGAAGCTTTGCGATGGTAAGGAAAAAATGGTGGTGAAAAAGTTTGGGGGTAGTTGGGGGAAGAAAAAGGGTGGCGAGAGGGAGGGGGCCAAATGAGGTCGGGAAAAGAAGGTGGGGAAATAATGGTGGGGGACAAAAGTTTTGGGTAGATTTTTTAAAATAAGATTATTTGTATTTTTGCTTTTGAGTAGTTTGAGTTCTTTATATATTTTGTGTATTAACCCCTTGCCTGAGGCATAGTTTGCAAATACTTCCATTCTCTGGTTTCTTCATTCCACTGATTGCTTCCTCTGCTTTGCAGAAACTTTTAATTTAATGTAATTACGTTTCTGCTTTTGTTGCTTGTGCTTTTGATGTTTACTTGAAATTTCATTGTCCTAACCAATTTCATGAAGCATTTATCCTATGTTTTCTTCTTTGGGTAGTTTCATAGTTTCGGGTCCTACATTTAAATCTTCATTTTGAGTAGATTTTTGTATATGGGAAGATAACAGCCTAGATGTATTTTTGTACATGTGGATATTGAGCTTTCCTAGCACAGTTTATTGAAGCTACTGTCCTTCCCCAGTGTGTGTGCTTGGTGCCTTTGTTAAAAGTGAGTTGACCGTAGATGTGTGAGTTTATTTCTGATTTCTCTATTCCGTTTCACTTGTCTGTATCTGTCATTTGTTTGTCTCCTTCTCACCCCAACTCCTTTTATTGATAGTACCATGCTGTTTTGATAGTACCATGCTTACTATAGATTTGTAGTATATTTTGAATCAGGTAGTGTGATGCCTCCAACTTTTCTTTTTATTCCAGATTCTTTTGTCTATCTGAGGTATTTTGAATTTCCATGTGAATTTTAAGATTGTTTTTTCCTATTTCAATGAAGAAAGTGTTTTGTAATTGAACACAGATTGCATTGATTCTGTAGATCACATTGGGTGATATAGATATTTTAACATTATTCTAGTGCATGGACATGGATATCTTTCCATTTACTTGTGTTGTCTGCTTTAATACCTTTCATCTATGTTTTATAGTTTTCGTTGTGGGATCTCTTGCCTTTTTGGGTAACTTTATCCATAGATAACCTTTTTTTCTAATGAAATAGCTTTCTTGATTTTTTTCTTAGACATTTCACTACTGGTGCATGGGCATGCTACTCATTTTTATATATTGATATTGTATCTTGGAACTTGACTAAATTTCTCATTTCTAGTAGGCTTTTTGTGGAATCTTTAGGGTACTCTCTGTATATGTTCATGTCACGTGGAAACAGACAATTTGACTCCATTTTTTCTAATGTGGATGCCTTTTATTGCATTCTCCTAATTGTTCTAGCTAGGACTTCCAGTACTATGATCAATAAAAGTGGTGTAAAAGTAGCCACACTTGTTCCAGAGCTTAGAGGAAGAGCTTTTAATTTTTCCCTATTGATGATGATGTTAGCTGTGGGTTTCTCATATATGGCTTTTATTGTGCTGAGATATGTTCCTTCTGTTACTCATGTTGAGTTTTTATCATGAAGGAATGTTGATTTTTATTTTTTTCAGCATCTACTGAAATGATTATATGGTTTTCGTTCTTGATTTGCTGAATGTGATGTCGCACATTTATTTGTGTTTAGTGAATCGTCTTCATATTCCTGGGATGAAACCCACTTGATCATGGCAGATTATCTGTTTATTGTGTTGTCAAATGCAATTTCCAACTATTTCGTTGAGAATTTCCTGCACCTGTGTTTATCCTGGATATTGGCCTGTGGTTTTCTTTTTGTGTTGTGTCCCAGTATGATTTTTGTACCAGGGTCACGCTGTCCTCATAGAACAAGTTTCGAAGCCATCCTTCCTCTTCATTTTAGGGGGAATATTTTGAGTAAAATTGGTATTAGCTCTTTTAAAAATGTTTGGTAATTTAGCAGGAAAACCATGATTCTAGCGTTTTCTTCGCCGGGAGGCTTTTTATGACCGCTTTAATTGCATTACTCATTATTGGTCTATTCAGGTTTTTTATTTTTATTTTTCATCATTCTATTTTGGGAATTCGTTATGTGTCTAGAAATTTATTCACTTCTAAATCTCAGTCCTTCATATTTTTGTGTTATCAATTGCAATGTCTCCTTTTTTATCTACGATTTTGTTTTCTTCTTTGTATCTTTAGTTAAAGCTTGTCAGTTTTGAATTTATTTTTTCTAAAACACCCCGGCTCTTTGTCCCATTGACTTTTTGTGGTTTTTGTTTCTATTTTAAAATTTTTTTTCTAATCTTTATGATATTTTTTCTACTAATTCTAGCATTTGACTGTTCTTGTTTTGCTCATTACTGGAGGTGTACTGTCAGGATGGCTATTTGAGATCCTTCTATTTTTCTGATGTGGGCATTTATAGTTCTGCACTTTTCCTCTTAGAATTGTCTTTGCTGCATCCCACAGGATTTGTTGTGTTTCTATTCTTATGTTTCAATAAATGTTTAATTTCCTTTTTTTTCATTTATTGGTTCATGAGCATGTATTTCAATTTCCATGTATTTGTACAGTTTTTAAAGTTCCTCCTGTTACTGATTTCTACTACTACTACACTCAGGTCAGAAAAGACACTTGATATGAATTCAGTTTTTAAAAATGTGTTGGGACTTGTTTTTTGGCCTGACACATAATCTGTCCTGTGGAATAATCCACGTGCTACTCAGTAGAATGTGCTTTGTGCAGTTGTGGAGTGGAAAACTGTGAAAATGTCTGTTAGGTCCATTCTGTATAGAGTACAGTTTAGCTGATGACGTTTTGTTGTCTGGATGATCTGTCCATTGACGGTAGTGGGGTGTTGATGATAGTGGAGTGTTGAGGTACTCTATTGTATTGCAGTCCATCTGTCCTTTAAGGCCTGTTAATATTTGCATCTGTGTTTAGGTGCTTGAGTGTTGGTTGCATATGCACTTATAATTGTTAGGCAGCTGTTTACTTCTTTCTCATTATATAATTTTTATTTTTTATTTTTTGACTTAAAGTTTATTTTATCTAAGTATAGCTGCTACTGCTTTTTTTGTTTCCATTTGTATGGGATATCTTTTATCATCCCTTCACTTTCAGTCTGTGTATGTCTTTAAAGGTGAACTGAGTTTCTTGTAGGCAGTATAAAATTGGGTCTTCTAATCCATTCAGCCACTGTGTCTTATTTTAATTCATTTATATTCAGGATTATCACAGGTAAAAACAGACTACTGCCATTTTTACTTGTTTTATGGTTGTTTTGCTACTCTTTTTTCTTTTGTTATTTCTCCCTTCCCTGTTTCTCTTCTTTCTGATCTCTTTTTCTTCCTTTCTTTTCTTTCCTCCTTGCCTTCCTTCCTGTCTTTATTTGTAGTGAAGTAATATTTTTGTGGTAGTGTGTGTTTTAATTCCTTTTCATGTTTAGGGTGTTTATTGATTTTTGTTTTCTGGTTACCATGAAGCTAAACAACATAAGTATAGCAAGTTACTTTAAACCGAGGAAAATATAACTTTGGTCTCAGCTACTCAGGAGGCTCAGGTGGGAGGATTGTTTGAGCCTGGGAGGCCGAGGTTGCAGTGAGCTGAGAGCGCAGCTGCACTCTCCATCCTGGGTGACAGAGTAAGACAATGTATCATTAAATAAGTAGATAAATAAATACATAAATAAAAATACAATAGCTTATATTTTGAGATGATGATATATTAAAGTGTAAAGAAGAAAGTCAAAATCATTCATAATCTCATTACCCAAATATTTCTAATGTTTTGGTACATGTGCTTCCTAATTCATAACCCCCTCTCTCACACACACAAATGTACACATAAAATCTATACACTTTACACACAGATATAGTTTTATTGTAACATTTTTGGAAACATGGTTTTGTAATTTTTTGTTTAAAAATATTGCAATGACTTGTGATGAATATATAAAATATTAATTTTAAGATTTTGTTTTCTGCCCTTTGGGGTGGCAGGTTCACTTCTCACTGAAATGAATGGTCTAAGTGTCTTTTATTTTTCTTCTCTCCTCTAAGCTGTTGCTTTTGGAAGGGGCGTCTGGATCTGCCTCCTGTTTACTTGGGGGAAAACACATAGTATTGTGGGGTTATGAAGACTTGTTGCCTGCACACTGGCTATAGTTCTGAAAATAAAGGTAATGTAAGAGTTTTTGTCCTGTGATTAATACTAAGATGTAACTAAAGTGGTTTTAGATCATAGTTACAAAAGATTTAGATGTAACTGTGTTTTAGATCATTGTAGCCAATGATTTAGATATAACTCTGTGTGTACCTTTTAATTAAGAGCTCAAGATTTCTGTGCAGTATGTTCATTGCTTTATCTGTAGATGCATAAAACCTGATAGTGGGTAAGGTAAGAAAATGGATAGGTTTTACTATCACAAAGAAAAGGTATTATCCATACACTCTTGCCAAGGAGGCATGGATTACCTAAATTGGCTTCTGGATATTTGAGTTTGGGTATGATAGCCTTAAGTTGAATTTTTTGGTTACTGTTGATAATATTTATTTTAGTAATTGATTGTGTTTAGTAACTGATTGTGTTACTGAGCTCTACTGTCCTAAAAGCAAAAATGAAGAGGTTCAAGGGAGCACAAATTGCTAACATCTCCTTTAAAGAAATAGGCTAGCTTAAAAATTTTTTTACAGAGCCTTACAGTATTACAAGTGAGTTTATTACAGTATTACATGTCAAGAAAAATGGCAGAAGCTCTCTTAACTGACTTGCCAGATGGATTAGATCTCTCCATTCACTCAATAAAATGTCCAGGCCAGTGCCATGGCCCACTGAACCCACGGGGCTGGTCGGCTCTGCTTGATACATCTGTGCACTGCTGCTCTCACCAGGGGAGCTGCAGGCTCGCCAGGAGTCAGTCTTGCTCCCAAACCGGTTTGTTAATTGTAACTGGTACTTATCATTGTGATAATACCATTAAATCTTCCATAACTGATGAAATAGGAATTTTAAAAAAAAAAATAGTTGCCATTAAGAAGTTGAATGTTTTAGAAACACTCAATGAAGTGAGTGTGTCTAAGAAACTGGTGTTCATCAGTGTGGGATTGAGAGTCTGTTCCTCCCACCCCTTCCTTTCCCAACCTGAATGGGGGAGCCTTCCTGAGCACTGTACTGCCTCCCATGGGTGACCTTGGGGGTTACATTAACTTACTATGTTTGTGTCAGTGCATAGAGCATTTCCTGGCATGGAGTAAATGCCGTGTGTGTGTGTGTGTGTGTGTGTGTGTGTGTGTATGACCTGTTACGGTTTTTGAGAAACAGCACAGCATAGCTTAATGATTAGCAACAAGGACTCTGGAACTGCATTGTCTGAACTCAACCCCCAATCCTGGTTCCTCCATTGGTAACTTGTGTGGCCTTGGACAAGTTACTTAATATCTCTGTGGTCATAATAAGTGAAGAGGAAAATAGTCTACCTTGCAGGGTTATTGTATAGATCAAATAAGACAATATTTCTAAAGCACTTAAGGCACTTCCATTTTTGGAGGGGGCTTTTTATTTTTTAACTTTTAGGTTCAGGGGTACATGTACAGGTTTGTTATATAGGTAAACTGCATGTTATGTGGGTTTGGCATCCAGACTATTTTGTCACCCAGATAATAAGCATAGTACCCGATTGGTGGTTTTTTAATCCTCTCCTTCCTCCCATCCTCCACCCTCAAGTAGGCCCCAGTGTCTGTTGCTGCCTTCTTTGTGACCATGTGTTCTCAGTGTTTATCACTAATAAGTGAGAATGTACAGGATTTGATTTTCTGTTGCTATGGCTGTTCGCTTAGGATACTGGCCTCCAGCTTTGTTGCTGCAAAGGACAGGATCTTGCTATTTTTTTATGGCTGCATAGTATTCTGTGGTGTATGTGTATCACGTTTTGTTTATCCAGTCTACTGTTGATGGGCGTTTTGGTTGATTCCATGTCTTTGCCAATGTGAATAGTGCTGTGATTAACACACATATATATGTATCTGAATCATGCATTAATCATGTAGAAGGATTTATTTTCCTTTGAGTATACAGCCAAAAATGGGATTTCTGGGTCAAATGGTACTTCTGTTGTAAGATCTTTGAGAAATTCCCACACTGTTTTCCACAATGGCTGAACAAATTCATATCTTCAGCACTGTGTAAGCATTCCATCTTCTCCACGACCTTTCCGGAATCTGTTATTTTTTCTGCTTAATTATAGCCATTCTGATAGGTGTGAGATGGTATCTATTAATAGCTTGTCCATTAATAGCTTTCTGCTCTTCCTCTCTCCATCAGTGGCAGAAGGTGGGAAATTTGTGGGCTGAATTACTATTGCTGAAAGTGCTTAACTAGTTTAAGGAGATGCAGTTTAAGAGAATTTGTCAGATAAAGGTGACGTTAGTTGCTTCTCATGTGGTGGTTGGGCATTGCTTAGGCTGAGTGTTTTTCTTGAACTTTCTGTAGGTTAAAAGGCTTGGAACAAGTTACTAAGGCTACTATGCTTGGTCACTTTCTTCCAGTGTTGCTGACCTCCGTGATACATTGAAAGTTGCAGACTCAGATCATGGTCGATACCCTGATGCCTCAGTTAATGCAGCTGGGACTCTATGCCAGCCAGGTATGATCCTTGGTGTGCCAAAGTGAACTGCTTTTTTGCCAACCCGCTTCACAGGGCAACTGTTTGCTTTCACTGAAGTAAACTGGATTTGCAGACTAACTGCAGTCGTTTAGCAAGTGTTCATTTTCGATCAGCTGTAAATGCTGATATATAATGCCACTAAAAACCTACCATTTTAGTTTGTCTCCTCAGTCGTTGCCAGCTAATAGTAACTAATATAAATGGTGTATTCCATTCCAGCATGAAATAAAATAATGTTAAGTGTCTTAAGTAGCGTAGCATTTCTTAGTGAAGGAGGGCAGACTAGGATTATAAAAAGATGATTTCAGAGAGAATTTTAAGTTTGACTCTCATACCATTCAGATAATTGACAGTAGCATTGACAGGCGTGATGATGGTTTCGTGTTTCAGACAACTTGCGGCTTGAAGTCCAGTGTCCATTTTCTGCTGAGGTGGGCTATTCCCCATGTGGTGCACCAGACAGGAAGCACAGGCTGTTCTCTGATGAGAGGTAATGGATGCTGCTTCCTTTCAGGAACCCTCTTCTTGTTTTCTTCCGGTGAGAGCCTAGTACTTCTTTTTTTTATACTTTAAGTTCTAGGGTACATGTGCACAGCATGCAGGTTTGTTACATATGTATACATGAGCCATTTTGGTGTGCTGCACCCATTAACTCATCATTTATATTAGGTATATCTCCTAATGCTATCCCTCCACCTTCCCCCCTTCCCCATCCCCACAATAGGACCTGGTGTGTGATGTTCCCCTTCCTGTGTCCAAGTGATCTCATTGTTCAATTCCTACCTATGAGTGAGAACATGTGGTATTTGGTTTTCTGTTCTTGTGATAGTTTGCTGAGAGTGATGGTTTCCAGCTGCATCCGTGTCCCTACAAAGGACATGAACTCATCCTTTTTCGTGGCTGCATAGTATTCCGTGGTGTATATATGCCACATTTTCTTAATCTAGTCTGTCACTGATGGACATTTGGGTTGATTCCAAGTCTTTGTTGTTATGAGTAGTGCCACAATAAACATACATGTGCATGTGTCTTTATAGCAGCATGACTTATAATCCTTTGGGTATATCCCCAGTAATAGGATGGCTGGGTCGAATGGTATATCTAGTTCTAGATCCTTGAGGAATCGCCACACAGTTTTCCTAGTACTCCTTTTATGACAATGATTTTTGGCGAGAATTATGTAACTGTGAAAAGAAAAAGACTTGGAATTCAAAATTTTTAGATAACTGTAGAATTGCTTTGTAGATTTGTAGGAACTGGTTAGAGTAAATATCCCCATGGGTCAAGAGCTCAGTTCAAAATTGGTCTGAAATTCTCATGCGCTGATAGTTGGAATGTGAAATACTATGACATTGGCAGACAGTTTGGATGTTTTTTAAAAAGTTAAACATAGACCTACTATATGATCCAACTATTTCAGTTTTAGGTATTTGCACAATAGAAAAGAAAGCATAGCTCTTAGAAAGGCTTTTATATTAATGTTCATAACAGTTTGCGTTAGAAGAGCCCCAAACTGGAAACAAACTAAATCTTCATCAATAAGAGAATGGATAAACAAATTGTGATATAGTCATAGGAAAGACACTAATCAAGGAATGAACTATTGTTACATAGAGAAGCGTGTATATAATCTCAAAATACTTAATGATGAGTGAAAGAAGCCGCTTCCCCTTAGGTCACATACTATGTTATTTTGTTTATATAAAACTAATATCTAGTGGCAGGCAGCAAATAAATGATCACCTGGGGAAGAAATTGAGAGATTACAAAGAAGAAGAAAAAGGAAACTAATGGGTGTACACAAATGTCCAAATTTATCAAGTTGTATGCTTTAAATATGTGTAATTTATCATATCAATAATGTTGCTTTAAAGCTGTCTTTTTAAAAAATTGGTCAGAACGGGAAGATTTCCTGGGTTTCTCTAGAGCAGTGTGCTGTGGAATGGAACTTTTTGCAGTGAGGGAAACTCTCTGTGCTGCCTAGTGCCAAAGCCACAGGTTGTTTTTGAGAACCTGCCATATATATGGCTAATGTGATTGAGGAGGCATTTTAAATTTTACTTCCTTTAAATTCAGTTTGATTGAAATGGCCACATGTGACTAGTAGCTACTGTATTGGACAGTGGGGCTGAAAGCATAAAAGAATTCCATGGCAGCTAGATTTAAGTCTTAAAAGCGTTTGTGTTCCACAGTCTCAAGCTCCATGAGAATTCAATTATAGCAGGTTAGAGAACCTTTAAAGGCACCTTTGTTTAGTCAAAATTACAGTGAAAAGTAGATATGTCGAATCATGGAGTTTTCATCAGTTGGCACGTACATATCAACAAAAGGAAATTTTTACAGGATACTTATCCTGTGGGATATGGGAAGTGGCCAGTCTTAAAGTCCCTTCATGGTATCTTTTTTTTTTTTTTTTTTGAGACAGAGTCTCTCTGTCATGCCCAGGGTGGAGTGTAATGGCATGCTCTCGGCTTGCTGCAACCTCCGCCTCCCAGGTTGAAGTGATTCTCCTGTCTCAGTCTCTGAAGTAGTTGGGGTTACAGGTATGTGCCATCATGCCCAGCTAATTTTTGTATTTTTAGTAGAGATGGGGTTTCAGCATGTTGGCCAGGCTGGTCTCGAACTCCTGACCTTGGGTGATCTGCCTGACTCCACCTCCCAAAGTACTGGGATTACAGGTGCGAGCCACCGTGTCCAGCCTTTTGCATAACTTTAAATGAGAATTGGTCAGGTCTTTTCCTGAATATCAATTGGGCTTCTCCCTTGAAAAAATAGGGAAAAATGAAAATATATCTCTGCCTCATGTCCAAGAAAAAGGCAAAAATGAAACAAAAGTAAATATATTTAACAACAAAGAAGAAAAAACCCTTAAATATAGGAATTTAAAAATGTTTCTGATCGCCACTGATATCAAGCATTTAAAAGCCCCAGTAGTGTTACCATACTGCAAGCAAGCTGTAGAAAATTAAAGGACAATTTAATGTATATGTTGTTTTTTCTTTCCTTGGCTGCTAAGCTAAATCGCTTTCTGTTTTTCTCTTCAGAATGTTAGAAGAGGCCAGGTGCGGTGGCTCACGCCTATAATGCCAGCACTTTGGGGAGGCTGAGGTGGTGGGGATTACCTGAAGTCAGGAGTTCGAGACCAGCCTTGCCATCATGGTAAAATCCTGTCTCCACTAAAAATACAAAGTTGAACTGAGCGTGGTGGTGGTGGGTTCCTGTAATCCCAGCTACTTGCGAGGCGAAGGCGGAAGAATTGCTTGAGCATGGGAGGCAGAGGTTGCAGTGAGCCGAGATCGCAGCATTGCAGCTAGATTTGGCGACAAAAATGAGACTTAGTCTTGAAAAAAAAACAAAAAAAAAGAGGAATGTTAGAAGAGAAGGGAAGAGCCAGGCTTTCTCATGGGTTTAAAGATTCCTGCTTCATGGACTGCTGGGAAGTCTGGAAACAGTCCACCTGCTCAGAGACAACTGTAAATTTAAAGAAAATGGTTCATATCCCAGCAGCTCACTGCCTGTATATTAGATTTGATAGCAGATGCTTTTCACAAGTTGCTGGGACTACAGGCATATGCCACGATGAGTGGCTGATTTTTGTATTTTTTGTAAAGATAGAGTTTCAATATATTGCCCAGGTCTGTCCTGCATTCCTCGGCTTAAGCATGAGTCATCACATTCAGCCTCATTTAATTTTTAATTTTTTAATTTAAATTTTATCAAGGTAGTATATGTACACAACTGTAAAGGCGAGAAACTACAGTGGTTCCTACTCTGTCCGTTCTCCCCAGAGGCAGCACCTGCCTTTGCATCTGAGCTTTTTTCCAGCGTGTGCCCTTGATTCCAGGTAATAGGCATATGCTCTGAGCTTTTTTCCAGCGTGTACCTGATTCTAGGTCATAAGCATCTTCTCTGAGCCAAGGCGGGTATATTACTGGAGGTCAGGAGTTCAAGACCAGCCCAGCCAACATGATGAAACTACGTCTCTACTAAAAATACAAAGTTATCTGGGTGTGGTGGTGTGTGCTTTTAATCCCAGCTATTTGGGAGAGGCTGAGGCGGAAGAATCGCTTGAACCCGGGAAGGGGAGGTTGTAGTGAGCAGAGATCATGCCATTGACTCCAGCCTGGGCAAAAAGAGCAAAGCTGCATCCCAAAAAGAAATTATTTCTAAGCCTCATTTGCTGCCTTACTTTGTACAGTATTCGATATAATACAATTTTAGTATTACAAAACAATTTGGTTACTTCCTTGGAATTCGTTTTAGTGGTGTGCTTTCTCTGCATAGTCAGATGCACGTGTCTAGCAGTAATGACTTCTTTCATTGTGAAATTAGGGCTTTGTTAAGATTTGTTTTAGTTATGTCAAAGCTGCTTGATTACAGCATGCCAACTGTAATTTCCTAGCTACTTTTCCAAGAACTATAATAATCAGGTATTAGCTTCTCTTGGTCGTATCTCCTTGATGTGTAAATCAAGGATGAATAAACTTTGAGTCCTGAGTATGCTACCAGTGAGAATAAGCTATGCAATGCTAGTAAGTATGACTGTTAAGCCTAAGGTACAGGAAGAGAAGAGAGAAAATACAAGAAAGAAGTAAAGTCAGTAATGGTGGTAAGAGAGAAGATCACAGTTTGGAGAGGATTGTTTTATGGTGGTTGACTTAAATGTCTGGTTACTCCTTCCTTGATTTTTGATAGCATCTTCCTATAGCTATATCTCATAGTGAAATTATGGTCTGAATATACTTTTTTTCTTCTTATTGGTATTTGTTTCCTCAGTTTCTTAATAGCCACAGAATTGAAAATGGAAAACTTATTTTATTTCAGGGAATGCAGCTTAATCTCCAGGCTTTGTTGTCGCTGTATAGGTTCTTTGCTTCTGCTCTGATTTCTGTATCTTTGCCTGTTAGGAAAAAGGTAAGTGATTAAGGAGAGAGAAATCATATTGAGATTGAAATATGTTATTTTTGTTAAAGTTAACTTACAGATTTCAACTAAAATGCTTACAGCCTACTGTTTTACTGTCTAGTATTGTGTTACTGCTTTGGGGAAGTTTACTTTTTCGGGATTGGCACTTCGTGTTGATCCCGTTTGGTGCATTTCATAGATTGCTGATCAGAAAAATAAAGGCATTTGTATGAGTGTTAAGGAATTCATAATATATTTTCAATTAATGAGCAGTTTTAGACTTTATGTCGCTCCAATTTATGGGTACCTACTCTCTTGTACTTTATATCCAAATTTACAGATCTATTTTAAGAATTCAGAGAATCTATGGAAGATGGCTCTGCTTGCCATGAAGAAACCAGGGACCTTCTCCAGAACCTCTGAAGTTGATGTTAGGTCCAGCTGGTGGTGTTTGTCCTCTAATAATAGTAAGTATCTAAAGCCCAAACAAGTTGCATGGCTTTCTTTTGTTAAATCCAAATAATAACCATTGAGATCTTAGAGGAGATTATAGGTATTTAAATACATGTCAATTACCCAGGATTCTGTGTAAACCATATTCCCATTTAATTGAAACACAGTAACAGCTGCTTTTATATTTATGCTTTGTAGTCTGTTTTGTCCATTGATAGATTGTTTTATTATCTTTCTTTAGAAATTGAATTCTCTCTCAGTTATACCAGTGCTCAATTCTAGTAGCTACACTAAAGAATATGGAAAAAAAGAGATGAGTCTTTCTGATTGTCTAAATAGAAGTGGATCATTTCCACTAGAACAATTTCAGAGCTTTCCCCAACTTTTACAGAATATACATTGCTTAGAGGTGTGTGACTGGACCATGTGCTTCTTTGCATTTTCTGTTTGAACCGTATGGCCTTTTTGTTTTTTTAAGACAGGGTCTTACTCTGTCACCCAGGCAGTAACACAGTCATGGTTCACTGCTGCCTTGAACTCCTGGGCCTATGTAATCCTTCCACCTCAGCCTTCCAAGTACCTGGGACTATAGATGTGCATCACCACGCCTGGCTAATTTTTCAAAAAAATTATATCAGGCCAGCCTCGGTGGCTTATGCTGGTAATCCCAACACTTTGGGAAGCCAAGGCGGGCAGATCACTTGAGGTGTCAGGGGTTCAAGACCACAAACACCAGCCTGGCCAACATGGTGAAATCCTATCTCTACCAAAAAATGCAGAAATTAGCTGAGCATGGTGCACACCTGTACTTCCAGCTACTCAGGAGGCGGAAGCATGAGAATTGCTTGAACTTGGGAGGCAGAAGTTGGAGTGAGCCGAGATCCCGCCACTGTTCTCCAGCCTGGTTGACAGAGTGAGACTCTGTCTCAAAAAAAAAAAAAAAATTTTTTTAAATATGTTGTCCAGTCTGGTCTCAAACTCCTGGGCTCAAGTGATCCTCCTGCTTCAGCCTCCCACAGTGTTGCAATTATAGGCATGAGCCACCATGTCTAGCCTATTTTTGTTACATATTTTCAGATGTTGATCGGTGGCACTGTTACTGCAGCTGTCTTCTCAGATGGGCTCAGTGCTAAACAACTCTCTGCTGCTTCAGTATATTAACTCTGTTATAGATGAGTCAGTCTTGCTGAGGTATTATTACTGGTTGAGTCAAACATTACAAGAAGGTAAGAATTGAGGGAGGATGGGACAAGATAGTTTACAAATGGATTTCTTTTATAAGGGTGTGCCAAATTCTAGACAAGAGGAGCCTTCGTATGCTATAATTATGTCTATGGTAATCATATATTTAGAGCATGAATGTTTCTGTTGTAATTTTAAGGTAGTAAGAAGGGAGAGGGATTATGTTAAGGAAACACTACTGGATGGCCACCAAAACTCACTGGGTGGCTCTATTTTGATGACTATCACTATCCAAGGATTTTTCATCTTTGTATGTCCAGAAACTTGCTGTTAGGCCCCCAGAGTCATCCCGTTAATGGTAATGAAACTCAGGAGACTAATGTATAAGCCAGAGTATCAGTTTATTATAAAATGAATTATTTCTGGTAAGCAAAATGCTCATATCTGCCAACTAGAATCTCCCGCCTCTGCTATCTGCATGTATGGGAACAAGGTTTGTCAGTAGAAGGTTTCTTAATTATAGAATTAAAGGAAACGGCAGTGAGAAGTCTTTCCTCCAGGCCATACTAAAGCCTGGGCATTTCATTGCTCCAGTGGTGCTGTGGGGCGGTGGGAAGATAGCATTTCTTTTGACCACATTGAGTGTTTCTTTACTGGATAAGCAAGTCCTGACTCTTCTGGTGGTTGAAGTTGCTTTTGGTTGGTTCCAGGCCAATTCTTCTTCTACTCTGAATCTTTTAAATGGAATATGATACTGTTTATTAGATTTCCACTTACTAAATTTCAATGTTTCTTACATTATACCCAGCCTACCCTAATTGACATCTAGAGTGTTCTAAAACTTTCAATTCAGATGTTTATACTTGCTTGGATGACTATGTGATATAAAGTTTATCTTATTCATTATATGTGAATTCTCTCCATTTGTTTTTTCACTATAAGCTTTTCCCTATATTACCAAGTTGTTGAGGAACATCTCACTGTCACCTCCATCTATCTGTTTTCGTCTACATTATGAGTTAGTTAGGATGTACGAGACTAATGGCTTTTTTGCTTTGTCACTTATTTGTCACTTTGGTGATAATTTTGTTTTGTGCACTTTTTTATTGTGGTACAGCTAGATGCTTATATTTAGTGTTCCTGCTCTAGAATGTATTTGGTACAAGGTGAATAATTATGAACATGGAAAAGAATTTACCAACTTCCTGGACACTTCATGAGGGCAGAGTCCTTCTTACAAGAAAGAGTTCACTTGATTCTTCCACACTCCACCACTCTTTACTAAAATTTATTTAGATATCCATTGATAGTCTTTTTCTTGCCCAAGTGTGGTAGCTCACACCTGTAATCTCTGCAGTTTCA
This sequence comes from Trachypithecus francoisi, assembly GCF_009764315.1. Classification (NCBI taxonomy): domain Eukaryota; kingdom Metazoa; phylum Chordata; class Mammalia; order Primates; family Cercopithecidae; genus Trachypithecus; species Trachypithecus francoisi. Next base: position 30,491 of record NW_022680537.1, on the reverse strand, counting down.
GTTTGGAGGCTGAGGCGGGTTGGGCAACATGGCAAAACCCCATGTCTACAAAGAATACAAAAATTTGCCAGGCATGGTGGCATATATCTGTTGTCCCAGCTACTCAGGAGGATGAGGTAGGAGGATCACTTGAGCTTAGGAGGTCGAGGGTGCAGTGACCTGTAGTTGTGCCACTGCACTACAGCCTAGGTGACAGAGTGAGATCCTGTCTCAAAAACAGCAACAACAAAAACATTTTTTAAGTACCTGACATCATTTGTAAATAATATTTGTTCAATTTGAAACTCTTTATAAAGAAAGCTGAGTTGGACATTTATCTTTACACTGTTGGATTTGAAGAAAGAATATGTTATATTATGCAAATAAAAGGGAAAAGCCTGTAGTTGAGGAGAACAAACTGAAGATATAATTAAATGTATTCAGTTAATTGAATTAGTAATGTAAATTTCATAAGGTTACTACTTATATTCTTATAATCAACAAACATTTTTTGAGCATCAGATAAATTCCAGCCAATGGACTGTTTGGTCTGGGTAACCCTGAGTTGTATTTTAAGCTGCAGCTTAGGTATCAGCACCATCAAGGAGCCTTCAGTTACTGCCCAGTGTGGGTTAGCTCCTTGTTCCATGTGCTTCCATGGCTGCCTGTGCTTACCTCTGTGGTGACACTTTCAGCATCCATTTTTCCACTCGTTATGAGCTCCCAGCAGGCAGAAACCATGTCAAACTCTTCTTCATGTATAAATGTTTAGCTTAATTGATAAATGTTTGTGGAGTAATTCTTTGACTTTTTTTTTTTAATGAGACAAGGTCTGTCTTTGTTGCCCAGGCTAGAGTGCACTGGCACAATCAGGGCTTACTACAGCCTTGATGTCATGGGCTCAATTGATCCTCCCCACTCAGTCTAGTAGCTAGGCTACAGGTGTGCACCACCACTCCTGGCTAGTCTTTTCTGTTGTTTTTTTGTGGGGGTTTTTTTTGTATTTTTTTGTAAAAGCGGGATTTTGCCGTATTGCCCAGGCTGGTCTCAAACTCCTGGACTGAAGCATTCCTTCTGCCTTGGTCTCCTAAAGTGCTGAGATTACAGACATGAGCCACCACACCCAGCCCAAGTTTTAGGGATTTGTTGTGAAACCATTTAATTGGAAGCTGGGTTCAGACGATAGTAGTGAGGATATCAATTTAGGTTGACGTTTACGTTTCCTACTTGGGAAGACGGATGGCTTTCACTGAGAAAAGGAATATAAGAGGAGCAGTCTGGGAAGGAAAGATGTGCCTAACGTGCAGGTTTGTTACATATGTATACTTGTGCCATGTTGGTATGCTGCACCCATCGACTCGTCAGCACCCATCAATTTGTCATTTATATCAGGTATAACTCCCAATGCAATCCCTCCCCACTCCCCCTACCCATGAAAGGCCCCGGTGTGTGATGTTCCCCTTCCCGAGTCCAAGTGATCTCATTGTTCAGTTCCCACCTATGAGTGAGAACATGCGGTGTTTGGTTTTCTGTTCTTGCGATAGTTTGCTAAGAATGATGGTTTCCAGCTGCATCCATGTCCCTACAAAGGACACAAACTCATCCTTTTTTATGGCTGCATAGTATTCCATGGTGTATATGTGCCACATTTTCTTAATCCAGTCTGTCACTGATGGACATTTGGGTTGATTCCAAGTCTTTGCTATTGTGAATAGTGCCACAATGAACATATGTGTGCATGTGTCTTTATAGCAGCATGATTTATAACCCTTTGGGTATATACCCAGTAATGGGATGGCTGGGTCATATGGTACTTCTAGTTCTAGATCCTTGAGGAATCGCCACACTGTTTTCCACAATGGTTGAACTAGGACTGTAAAGTGTTTTTGTTTCTCCATATCCTCTCCAGCACCTGTTGTTTCCTTTTTTATGTTGTTGACTTTTTAATGAATACCAAATTTATTGAGCGTCTTTAGCATGAAAGGCTGTTGAATTTTGTCAAAAGCCTTTTCTGCATATATTGAGATAATCATGTGGTTCTTGTCTTTGGTTCTGTTTATATGCTGGATTACATTTATTGATTTGCGAATGTTGAACCAGCCTTGCATCCCAGGGATGAAGCCCACTTGATCATGGTGGATAAACTTTTTGATGTGCTGTTGAATCCAGTTTGCCAGTATTTTATTGAGGATTTTTGCATCGATGTTCATCAGGGATATTGGTCTAAAATTCTCTATTTTTGTTGTGTCTCTGCCAGGCTTTGGTATCAGGATGATGTTGGCCTCATAAAATGAGTTAGGGAGGATTCCCTCTTTTTCTATTGATTGGAATAGTTTCAGAAGGAATGGTACCAGCTCTTTCTTGTACCTCTGGTAGAATTCAGCTGTGAATCCATCTGGTCCTGGACTTTTTTTGGTTGGTAGGCTATTAATTATAGCCTCAATTTCAGAGCCTGCTATTGGTCTATTCAGGGATTCAACTTCTTCCTGGTTTAGTCTTGGAAGAGTCTAAGTGTCCAGGAAATTATCCATTTCTTCTAGATTTTCTAGTTGATTTGCGTAGAGGTGTTCATAGTATTCTCTGATGGTAGTTTGTATTTCTGCGGAGTCGGTGGTGACATCCCCTTTATCATTTTTTATTGCGTCTATTTGATTCCTCTCTCTTCTTTATTAGTCTTGTTAGTGGTCTGTCAATTTTGTTGATCTTTTCAAAAAACCAACTCCTGGATTCATTGATTTTTTGGAGGGTTTTTTGTGTCTCTATCTCCTTCAGTTCTGCTCTGATCTTAGTTATTTCTTGCCTTCTGCTAGCTTTTGAATGTGTTTGCTCTTGGCTTCTCCAGTTCTTTTAATTGTGATGTCAGAGTGTCAATTTTAGATCTTTCCAGCTTTCTCTTTTGGGCATTTAGTGCTATAAGTTTCCGTCTACACACTGCTTTAAATGTGTCCCAGAGATTCTGGTATGTTGTATCTTTGTTCTCATTGGTTTCAAAGAACATCTTTATTTCTGCCTTCATTTCGTTATGTACCCAGTAGTCATTCAGGAGCAGGTTGTTCAGTTTCCATGTAGTTGAGCGGTTTTCATTGAGTTTCTTAGTCCTGAGTTCTAGTTTGATTGCACTGTGGTCTGAGAGACAGTTTGTTATAATTTCTGTTCTTGTACATTTGCTGAGGAGTGCTTTACTTCCAATTATGTGGTCAATTTTGGAATAAGTGTGATGTGGTGCTGAGAAGAATGTATATTCTGTTGATTTGGGGTGGAGAGTTCTATAGATGTCTATTAGGTCTGCTTGCTGCAGAGATGAGTTCAATTCCTGGATATCCTTGTTAACTTTCTGTCTTGTTGATCTGTCTAATGTTGACAGTGGGGTGCTGAAGTCTCCCATTATTATTGTATGGGAGTCTAAGTCTCTTTGTAAGTCTCTAAGGACTTGCTTTATGAATCTGGGTGCTCCTGTATTGGGTGCATATATATTTAGGAGAGTTAGCTCTTCCTGTTGAATTGATCCCTTTACCATTATGTAGTGGCCTTCTTTGTCTCTTTTGATCTTTGATGGTTTAAAGTCTGTTTTATCAGAGACTAGGATTGCAACCCCTGCTTTTTTTTGTTCTCCATTTGCTTGGTAGATCTTCCTCCATCCCTTTATTTTGAGCCTATGTATGTCTCTGCATGTGAGATGGGTCTCCTGAATACAGCAGATTGATGGGTCTTGACTCTTTACCCGGTTTGCCAGTCTGTGTCTTCGAATTGGAGCATTTAGTCCATTGACATTTAAGGTTAATATTGTTATGTGTGAACTTGATCCTGTCATTATGATATTAACTGGTTATTTTGCTCGTTAGTTGATGCAGTTTCTTCCTAGCCTCGATGGTCTTTACATTTTGACATGTTTTTGCAATGGCTGGTACCGGTTGTTCCTTTCCATGTTTAGGGCTTCCTTCAGGGTCTCTTGTAAGGCTGGCCTGGTGGTGACAAAATCTCTAAGCATTTGCTTATCTGTAAAGGATTTTATTTCTCCTTCACTGATGAAACTTAGTTTGGCTGGATATGAAATTCTGGGTGGAAAATTCTTTTCTTTAAGAACGTTGACTATTGGCCCCCACTCTCTTCTGGCTTGTAGAGTTTCTGCCGAGAGATCTGCTGTCTTAGTCTGATGGGCTTCCCTTTGTGGGTAACCCGACCTTTCTCTCTGGCTGCCCTTAAGATTTTTTCCTTCATTTCAACTTTGGTGAATCTGGCAATTATGTGTCTTGGAGTTGCTCTTCTGGAGGAGTATCTTTGTGGCGTTCTCTGTATTTCCTGAATTTGAATGTTGGCCTGCCCTACTAGGTTGGGGAAGTTCTCCTGGATGATATCCTGAAGAGTGTTTTCCAACTTGGTTCCATTTTCCCCCTCACTTTCAGGCACCCCAATCAGACGTAGATTTGGTCTTTTTACATAATCCCATACTTCTTGCGGGCTTTGTTCATTTCTTTTTCTTCTTTTTTCTTTTGGTTTCTCTTCTTACTTCATTTCATTCATTTGATCCTCAATCGCTGATACTCTTTCAGCTTGTGCATTTGTCACGTATTTCTCGTGTCAGGTTTTCATCTCTGTCATTTCGTTTATGATCTTCTCTGTATTAATTACCCTAGCTATCAATTCTTACACTCTTTTTTCAAGATTTTTAGTTTCTTTGTGCTGGTATGTAATTCCTCCTTTAGGTCTGAGAAGTTTGATGGACTGAAGCCTTCTTCTCTCATCTCGTCAAAGTCATTCTCCATCCAGCTTTGATCCGTTGCTGGCGATGAGCTGCGCTCCTTTGCAGGGGGAGATGCGCTCTTATTTTTTGAATTTCCAGCTTTTCTGCCCTGCTTTTTCCCCATCTTTGTGGTTTTATCTGCCTCTGGTCTTTGATGATGGTGACGTACTGGTGGGGTTTTGGTATAGGTGTCCTTCCTGTTTGATAGTTTTCCTTCTAACAGTCAGGACCCTCAGCTGTAGGTCTGTTGGAGATTGCTTGAGGTCCACTCCAGACCCTGTTTGCCTGGGTATCAGCAGCAGAGGCTGCAGAAGATAGAATACTGCTGAACAGCGAGTGTACCTGTCTGATTCTTACTTTGGAAGCTTCCTCTCAGGGGTGTACTCCACCTTGTGAGGTGTGGGGTGTCAGTCTGCCCCTAGTGGGGGATGTCTCCCAGTTAGGCTACTCAGGGGTCAGAGACCCACTTGACCAGGCAGTCTGTCCCTTCTCAGATCTCAACCTCCATGTTGGGAGATCCACTGCTCTCTTCAAAGCTCTCAGACAGAGTCGTTTGCGTCTGCAGAGGTTTCTGCTGCTATTTTTGTTGTTGTTGTTGTTGTTGTTGTTTAGCTGTGCCCTGTCCCCAGAGGTGGAGTCTACAGAGACAGGCAGGCTTCCTTGAGCTGCTCTGAGCTCCATCCAGTTCGAGCTTCCCAGCGGGTTTGTTTACCTACTTAAGCCTCAGCGATGACGGGCGCCCCTCCCCTAGCCTTGCTGCTGCCATGCAATTAGATCACAGACTGATGTGCTAGCAATGAGGGACCCTCCCGGACGGATGTGGGATATAATCTCCTGGTGTGGCCGTTTGCTTAAAGCGCAGTATTGGTGTGGGAGTTACCCAATTTTCCAGGTGTTGTGTGTCTCAGTCCCCTGGCTAGGAAAAGGGATTCCCTTCCCCCTTGTACTTCCCAGGTGAGGCGATGCCTCACCCTGCTTCAGCTCTCGCTGGTCGGGCTGCAGCTGACCAGCACCGATTGTCCGGCACTCCTTAGTGAGATGAACCGAGTACACAGTTGAAAATGCAGAAATCACCGGTCTTCTGTGTCGCTCGTGCTGGAAGTTGGAGACTGGAGCTGTTCCTATTTGGCCATCTTGCTCTGCCTTCCTCAATGTCTCTTTTAAATAGGGAGGATGGTTTTCCACAAAGCCACTCCACAGTTCACGATTGGATCACATAGCCGTGAAATAGAGTCAGTAACCTACTATAGCCTATGGGCCAAATCTGGCTAGCCACCTGTTTTTGTTCAACTCACAAACTGAGAATGGCTTTTACATTTTTAAAGGATAAGAAAAAATCAAAAGAAAAGAAATATTTCATAACACATGTAAAATCCAAGTTTCATTGTCCATCAATAAAGTGTTATTGTAAAACAGCCACACCCAATTGTTTATGTATTGATTAAGGTTGCTTTTGAGCAACAGAGGCAGAGATCCCTGTGCACTGTCCAAGGAGCAGCCTGAGCAAAGCACCAAGCTGAGAAAGTGCGTGGGAGAGCAAAGGGTCTGAAGCAGTTGGAAAAGACACGGAGGAGATTGGGTTAAGGTAAGACTTTGGAAGGCCTTAAATGCTCAGCTAAAAAGGAAAACTTCATCTTGTTGAAGGCTTTTGAGGAAGAGGATGAGCTGTCCTGAAATGTAACTTGATGAGTATATGGCAGATAGGATAAAAGTTTGGTATGGTATGATTGATTTGTAATAGTAGTTAGCACTGTGTCTTTGTCTGCATGAGCTGCTACAACAAAATACCCTACATCAAGGAATTTATAAAAATAGAAGACACCAGCAGAGTCTGTGGCTGGTGATGGCCCTCTGCTTCACACATGATGGCTTCTTGCTGCTCTCACATAGTGGAAGGGGCAATCAGGTTTCCTCAAGCCTCTTCTATAAGTATACAAATCTCACTCTTGAGGGTGTGGAGTCCTCATGACCTCATCATGTCCTAAAGCCCTCACCTCTTAATACTGTCTCATTGGTTATTAGGTTTTGATTTATAATTTTGGGAGTACACAAACATTCAGACCATACACTCTGCCATATAACCAAAATTATAAAGAGATCTCACCAATCTTGGTATAAAGCTATGAAAATGCAATGTGGCTAAATGGACTTGAATGTGTGTTTTGTGCTGGATTCACTGAGATTTTTTTAAATGGAGTTGAACTTAAATATTTAAAAAAATCTAGATTTGTAACCTCTCTCACATGACAAGAATTAGCTGGAGCTGAGTTGGGAGTGTTATTTTTAGTTTTCCATAGTCTATCATGAGTTAGTATTCTTTTGACATTGAGGCCAAGTATGAGTTGCTATTTATTGTTGCGGTTTAGGGTAAATGCCAGCTGCTGTAACAAATAAAACCTGACATTCTAGTGGCTCAGTATCTAATATATAGAAGTATATCACTTACCTATGTAATAGTCCAACACAGTTCCTGGTAGGTGGATAGTTTTCCTCCATACAATAATTTAGGTGCTAAAGGCATTTTCCATCTCATGGCTCAGCCATCTGAACCGTGGAGGCCTATGTATGCAGCTGGTGGATAGGGAAGAGAAGAGGGAGAAGGGTTAGTTTTTTATTGCCTTGGCTCAGAAATAACATCCATTGGCAAGAACTAGTTAACGGTCCCACTCAGCTTCAAGGCAGCTATAAAAAGTATTCCATGCAGCCACTTTGTAGCAACAACTATTTATAGAAAAGGGAGCATGGCTTTGAGTAGACAGTTGGTCATCTCAGCTAATATCATTTTTTCTCTACTGTTTTTCTAATGGTTTAGGGTTTACTCATGATTTTTCTTTTTCTTGATTGATCTCATTTGCATTACTTAAGAAGTACTTGTAGGCAATTGGCTTCGTAGCTCCAGGTGTGTGGTTAATGCATTGCTTTAGAACAACAATTTAGTGGATATAAAGCATCCTTCCTGGATGGGGATGCTTTGCTAAATTGATACTGGTATCTGGTTAATATGTCTGTATGCTGACCATGTTGGTCTTTCTACCATCTTCCTTCTGTTTAGATACTGGACTTATATTTTGTTTTCTTTGTGTAACAGACTCCTGCAAAACTTTATGGTGCAAAAATACCCAATAATTTTATTAAGATGGGTTCTATGGGTCAGGAATTTGGACAAGCACAGCAGGGATGGCTTAACTCTGCTTCTTAGTGACTGGGTACCCAGCTGAAAGGCTTGAATGGCCGGATGCAGTGGCTCACTCCTGTAATCCCAGCACTTTGTGAGGATGAGGCAGGCGGATCACAAAGTCAGGAGATCAAGATCATCCTGGCTAACACGGTGAAATTCAAAAATACAAAAATTAGCCTGGCGTGGTGATGGGTGCCTGTAGTCCCAGCTACTTGGGAGTCTGAGGCAGGCGAATGGCATGAACCCTGGAGGTGGAGCTTGCAGTGAGCTGAGATCCTCCATTGCACTCCAGCCTGGGTGACAGAGCAAGACTCCACCTCAAAAAAGAAAAAAAACGAAAAAGAAAGGCTTGAACATCTGCAGACCAATTCAGGTGGCTGGAGAATGGAATCATCTCAAGGTTCCTTTACTCATATCTGGGGAGACTGGAGTGTTGGGATTGTCACCTGCAGTGTTCCAAATGGCCGCCCCATGTGGTTTGGGCTTCCTCACAGCATGGCAGCCTCAGGATAGTCAAACTCCTTACAATGGTGCCTTAGACTCCAAGAGCAAGTATTTTAAACAAATGGGGCAGAAGCCCTATAACCTTTTATGACCTAGCATTGGAAGTCACATGGTGTCACTTCGGTAGAATGCTATCGGTCAAAACAGTTGTCAGCCTACCTTGATTTAAGCAGAGGGTACCTAGACCCTACCTCTTTATGGGAATAATGTCAAATAATTTGAAGCCATGTTTTAAAAGGTACACAGACTGTCACATTAATTGGCATCTTTGTGCACCTAACATAAAACAGGCCATTTAGCGAAAGGAGTACATTTTCATCAAAAGGTCAAAATATCTCTAACTTTCTTTGATCATCTCTTAGCACCTTAAGGAGCTAAAATGAATAATGACAATTCTAATTGATTTAAACTGTGAAATACACTACCCATCCCAGGTACTCTCTCTAGAAGTCTGGATTTCTTCTTTTGAATTTTAATTCATTAGACTTTGAGGCAATATGGAATACTCTCTGGTCTGGAACCCTCTCTAGCCTGATATGTGACTTCCCTCCCAAAATGTGCTTCAGTTTCAAGTCTGGCTTCAGACCAATCAGGCTATCTCAAACAGAATTTATAATTAGGGGATACATTTGGATCTATATCAGGGAATATCACCTGGGGTTCACAGATAGAATACCGGGTGTCCATGATGTTGGATGGGCATAATTATATATTTATTTTCACTAACCTCTAGTTAAAATACAGCATTTCCTTCAATTACGAATGTAGGCAATAAATTATATTTATTGATTTTATGTATTTTTTCATTAATATTTTCAGTACCTGTGACTCCAGGATTTGCCAGTAAAAGGAGTCAACAATATTTTAACTTTAATCTTAGCCAAAAGGCCAAGAAGTGATGCTAATATTTTCATATACTACTACAGCTGCAGGTATCCTGAAATTCTGTTTATGTTCATCACTACTTTAAAGTTGTGATAGTGATTAGATATGCTTCTAAATGACATGTGACTACAGTCTTCATGTCTACAGACACACGTCTAATGTAGCTGGGTAGTAATCCAGGCAACTCTGCCGCAAGTCATGGGCTCAGTCACCAGTCCACAAGTCTCCAGTCACATGTATTGCTTTGGACTCTTCTCTATCCCCAGTTGTCGATGAACTAAAACGTGAAACGAGGTAAGTTATTTTCATTGTTTGATAATGTTTTGCAAAACTGAACAGGACAAATGAGAATTTATAGCCCTCGCTAAGGTGGTGCAGTCTGTTCTTTCTAGAATGCCCAGAAGTTGCTAAGGTTTAGAATTCAGGTGCAATTGAGGGAGGAGGCCCCGTGAGTCAGGGCACAGAAACTTGATCCAGTGGTAAGCCCTGGTAACATTTTTCATTTGGAAGTTTTTTGGAAGTTTCAGTGTTCTGCCCTAATAGATGGGGCCATGTAATGAAAAGACAAGCTTTACAAAATTAGTATTTTGGGAGATAGGTGATACAGGCACATTGCACAAAATTGAAAAATTCAAAAGGAATTCAGTGAAAATATTTATATTACTCCTGTCCTTCAGCCACCCAATTTCTTTCCCCAGAGACAGCAACTGCTACCAGTTTTTTGGGTATAATTATCGATCAAATGAATATGTATGCAATCACCATCCACCATAAAGACATGCCAAGCTCCTACTATAACAAGAGTCCCTTATTTGGGGGGTATCATGAAAATAATGCATGACATTATAAAATTCAAATTGTATGGACAGGAATCAGTTACAAAACAAAATCTTTCTTGATCCTTCTCCTTTTAAAAAGCTTTTTTTGGATCTTTTATTTTTTGGTGCTTCTGGTGCCTAGCTCCACACTTTAAATAAAGTGCTTATATCTCTATTTCTGGACTTATCAACTTCAGATAGGACTCTCCAGTATGACATGTTTTAGCTAAAGCAACCTAAATTAACAAATGTAAGTGAACTCCTCTCTTTCCATTTTTCAGTTAGTTATTCTTTCTAATTCCTCTTTTGGTTGTCTTTACAACTTTAAAAACTGTTTCTTTTATAGTGTCAACATCAATAACATTTGTTTTCTGCTCTATAAATATGATTATTTATTCTATGCATTGTCTATATGTTCATTCTAAATATTTACAATAATTCAAAACTTCTATCTTGTAAGTTTCTATGAAATATTATAACTTAATACAAATAGTTGTTTTTCCAAGGTGATTATTGTGCCTGGACCTTTAGAGAAGGAAATACAATCAAAACTGCTGCCATGCAACGCAGTGTTAATAGTAACATCAATTGTTATGGGATATTGTTATGGGATGCTACCAATCCCCCTGTAAAGATGAGGACGTAGAGATCCGAGGGGTTCAGAACCTTGTCCCAAGGTCTCACCATATTTAGTAGAGCAAAGTAGACAGGGCTTAAAACCAGGCAGTCTGATTCTAGTCCGTGATATTAACTATTGCACTGTTCTGCCTCTTTAAGCAACAACGTCAAATGGATTCTCTTGCCTTTAACTCCATCAAATTCCTATCACCTGAAATTCTTTGTAGTGAAGAATATATGAAAATAGTTGAAATAAGGTGTAAAAATAACCCCTTTGCCCTTTCTATTACTACATTGTCCACCCCCAAAAAACCAACGTTGATAGTTCGGTGGGTTGTCTTTCCAGTACTTTTTCTATGCAATGTAACGAGCTCACATACTTTACCAATTGCTTGCTTTTTGATTTGGATATCTTCCCATATGAGCATATAAAAATCTACTACATCCTGTTGAGACAGCACTTTAAAACTCCTTTATATGGATGTGCCCTATTGATGGATGTTTGGATTGCTTCCAGTTTTCACTATTACACACAAAGCAGCCAAGAACATCTTAGTTCATGCTCTTTGGGCACATGTGTTTTTCTCTAGGATTTGGGCACATGTGTTTTTCTCTAGGATACGTTGGTAGCGATGAAATTGCTGAGAGTATAGGCACATTTAAAATTGTGATAACTCTTGCAAAATTGCTTCCCCTCTACACACAGAAGGCTTTAAAATGTACACTTCTTCCATGTTGAATGAGAATGTTTGTTTCCTTATAGCACCTTCAACATTTGAAATCATCAATATTTTTACTTTTTGTCAGGCTGATGGGCAAAAAATTGATAAAGTGATTGTTCATATGTGATTCTTTTATTACCAATAAGGTTCTTCATATTTTTATTGGCATTTCGCCATCTGTTTGTTAACATTTATAATTCCCCCGCAAATTTGCAAATTTCCTGTTCATAGCCTTAGCTCATTTGACAATTGAGATATGGGCCTCTTATAGATATGTAGATCTGTAGAGTTTAGATAATCCTTTATTTAGTGCATTGTGTATATTTTCCTCCAATGGCATGCTTGTTTTTCAATTTTATTTGTGGTTTCCTTTGTCATACAGAATTTTAAATTTCTATGTAGCCAAATCTGTTAATCTGCCATTGGATATTTCACTTAGTATCTCAAAGCCAAGGTGTTTAAAACTGCCTTTCCCATAGTGTCCCCAAATACCTTCTCCTCTTGATCATTTGAAACTTGAGTTCTTTTTTTTTTTTTTTTAATTACGAGGGCAGTTGGAAAACTTCATGGTCAATGATCTTGTAATTTTTTTAAAAAGTAAAAGAGAAGTGTAAAGATATCTTTTAAAATGCAAGTATCATGCTCTTCCATGTTGCAACAGAAAACAATAGGTTGTTAAGGTGGTGACTGCAAGTTCCTGCATTATTACAAATTACTCAATGTGTTGCCTGGGGATAGGTCCTCCACCCTGATGTTGTCAAACTTTATTTGGTTATCTTTAGCTCACTAATCTCCAAACCAGACCACTTCTCAGCCCACAGAGGCCTGCCTTTTTATTGTGAGCACAATAAGGGTGGAAAGCATGTGGAAGGAATGGTTCAGCGTTTTGCATGAACCCCAGGGCAGGTATTCCTTCACGGTGGTAAAAATGGTTCCTGAATTCTACCCATATTGGAGTGAGAGTTGATAGCAAACCTAGGAGACGTGATCAGTTTAAAAAATAGGGGTTCTTTCCTTCTTTCATGGGCTCCAGTCCATGCCTCCTGCTCCTCCTGACCCTCCCATCTGCCCTGGCAAGGAAGAAAGCACACTACTTTCTGTTCATTCTTTGCCCTCTTTCTTGGCTTCCATAGCTATGCCTTGGGGACCTCACAGTAACTTCCCAGTGCAGAGAACTTGACTACACAGAACCTGGATTGACTCAAACCTGTGAATTTCCCTTCCTGAAACATAGGATGCCATGGAGTCCCCCAACTGGCTTCATAAATTTGGTGTCACATTGTAAATTAAGCAGCTGCAGAGTGGCTGGGACATCTGCTTGGCTCTGTTATTCTCTTAACTCCAAAAGGAAACTAAGTGAAAAAGGTCAGTAAAATGTGCGCATTGCCAGTAAGTGCCTGTATTATTCTTCCCAGGCATGGATTAAAAATATCCGAATCTTTTGCTTGTTAAAAGTAAAATTTTGTGTACACACACCCACACACACACATATTGTAGTTTCATGGAACTCTGCCTAAAGGATAAGGCAATATCCTTTGCTTTTGTAAGAAAAGCAAATAAGTGGTATCCTGGAGTTTACTTAGATATCTATTCATTTTTACCAATTTAAAGATGCTGGAAACAGTGACAGAAAATAGCTAAAGAGGATGAAGAGGATGCAAGACAGGAACTGCTATCCATAACCATTAGGTTGGACATGAGAGGTTACTTTCTTTAACAGAATTTTTCCGATTTCCCTTTCACATAGAGAGTGTTAGACTAGGCTATGCTGTGCTTACAAACATCGTTTCCCTATTCCCCACCCACAGCTGCATTTTACTAACTTTACATCACACAGTTTTGTTTCTGGCTCTTGCAGGCCTGACTGGGGGCAGATAATCTTCCATGCTAGGAGGAGGGGAACTCAGTACCAGGGGGTTGCACACCGCTTTCAAGGGCAGTTCTGTAAGTGATGGATATTACTTCTGCTTTGTTCCTTTTCACCAGAACTGGTCACATGTCCCTACCATGGGGGTTTGAAATATGGAAGAGCCCATTTGATAAGTAGTAAAGGTCTCTGACACCCAAGCTGTATCTGAGGCAGACATAAAAAAGATGTAATCCCTCCTTTTTACTACTTAATTTTTGACTTAGCAACTGCCCCCTTCACACTTCCTTCTTTCTTTTCACTTCTGCTACCAATATCCATACAAATATGCTAAAATCTAATTTTAAGTAAAAGGTAAAAAACCAATATGACTTAGAAGGTGTGTATACAGAAGAATATCTATGGACTATATATAACTCTATATAAATAAAATTATTCTATCCCAAAATATAGAATTCTTAATTAAAAGTTCCCAACCAAGTTAATTCACAGCCCCTAAACAGTTTCTAGAGTAGACTACGCGTTCAGCAGCACAAAACACCTTCACCGTAAACCCTCCTGACCAACACTAATTAAATATACAGATTCCTGGTCTCTGTCCTAAATCCGCTTACACTGGAATTTCCTGGGGGTAGGGCCTGTTTTGAAAGAGCACCACAGATAATTCTAGTAAACCCTGAAATTTGAGAAAGGCTAACTTTTATTAATTTTCCCAGGAGCATTTACATATTTCAAAGGACAGTTGAAAGAAGGAAATGTTTCATATGAAGGAGTGATTTACTACAAGCTGAGATTCAAACACCAGTGTGGTAGTAGTCTTCAAGTGAGAGCCTTTCTGTATTGGGCCATACTCAGCACGTTTGCTTATGTAGCTATTCAGCTACGTAAAGATGACATGTACAATATTTTGGGGGCATCCTATAGTATTCTATTGTTGCATTTGCTGGCTCACCCTCATGGAAGGTAGTTTCTTATTAATGGCTTTTCCATTTTGGCTGTGGGGTCATCTTCAGTGGTTTTTGTTTTGTTTTGTTTTGTTTCCTATGGGATTCTTGTATCCCTAGAATATGAAAGCATCCCTACAGAGTAGTTTTTGCTTAGTTTTACCGGAAGTTCTGTGGATTTCACTTGCTCAGGACAACTTGCCCGAGGTTGACGTCATGACACATGCAGAGAATTCATGACACATGCAGACAATTTTTCAGTCCTGTGCATCCAAGGCCAAGGGCAGATATATTTCCTTGCTGCTTGGTAGGACGTCTGTAATGTTTGTTTCTAGTCTCTTCTTCTTGAACAAAATAGTCCCTCCAGTCTTCTCAGGGCAGATATCTTCTCCCTCAGGGGCATCAGAATTTCTAGATCTGATCTGATCTCCCCAACACCTGTCCTTTGGAAGCCGTAGCATCATCGCTAAGATATAACTCTGTAACTTTTAATTTCTCCTTTTCCTTCCTGGTACCTGAAAATATTCATGTCTTTATTTTGAATTCGGCTTAGAATGTTTTTTTTTTAAAAATGGCTCTATTTGATCCACTATGTGTTTGGAGCCAGGCCCAGGGAAAAGCTTATACTTCATGACTCCAGTCTGCCATTTCTCATGAAGTTTTATAAGATTATTTTTTAGGAGGCGTGTTACTTTACACTTAGTTATATTCATTTGTTTTGTGCTGCCACGGCTGTTTTGTTTGGTGAATTTCCTCTGCTCTTGAACAATATTTGATATTAAAAAGGGTTCCATTTCAAGCAGAAAACGGGCCATTAGTCACACTCTCCCACGGAACTGAGTTTATTTTCCTCACATAGTTCTCATCACACTATATTGTGGTCAGTTCCAGACAGCTTTGCCTTCTGCACCGTAGGCTTCTGGGCCCAGTGATCAGATCTCATTAATCTTTTTATCTCCAGTACTGGCACAGGGCCTAGCACATAGCATTGGACAGAAGATATTTGTGCTATTGGTTATTAAATAGAAATCCTTGCTGCTGCTGATGATGATGGTGATGAGCGCTACCATAGTGGGAAGGGCCTCACAGAATTCTGGTCCTGGTATGGATGGCTAGAACGTCCTTCTCTGTTTATTGGATTTTTAAGTGCTGTTAATGGCTATTAACTAGTCTGTGTAGATTAACACCTGCTCCCTGCCTGGATGCATACACAGCCATTAGTTGCAGAGAATAGCCTCCCTGAGGGATCAAAAATACATAAAAATTCAGGAAAGGGTTTGTATCCTTTTTCTCAGTGATGGCCTCAGGTCCCCAGGTACATGCTCCACGACCATCTGCTACAAGCTCTGCCTGCCCCTCCACCCACTCAGCCTCCCTCCTTCTCTTCCTCTTATCCTTCCATTCTTCCTCTCTTTTTTCTCTCTTTTACAGCTATAGGTGAGGTGCTTTGCTAAGCAAAACCATAGTAATTTATAATAAATATTTGTTGAGTTAATTATCTAATTATCCTTAAAAGGACAAAAATACAGTTTAGCTCATTTTTTTGTACAAAGACATCCTCTAATATATAAGTGAATTATAACCATTAGCATTTACTAACCACATCATCATCTACTGGGTACTTGTTGCTAAGCATTTCATTTCTATGGGATCATTTCTTCTTGTACATGATCTGTGCGATGGAGGATATTACACATATGTTGAATCTTATTGGAGGCAGGGAGTAGGTAGAGAATAATGCATTCCAGAGCAGGTATTGTGGGAATGGCGGAGTTGAGGTCTGAACACAGCCTGTCTGGCTATAAAGGCTGTCCTCCTAAACATTGTACATGCGCCACACAGTACCCTTCAGCTGAACACTCCCTGTGGAGGGTCCACCAGGCCCACCCACACAGTTGGAATTCTTGTTTTTGATTCAAGAGTGATAAAGAAAGCTAGAGAGTGCTGGGCTCCTCGTTCCTTTCCAGACTGGCAGACTTGGAAAGATGAGGAACCAGAGACATTAGATTTTCTATGGCAAGTCTGAGGCTGACAGCTGGGGCCAATATCAAGGAACTGGGGTCTAAATATCTTGTACTCCTCTTCTGGTTTCTAGATGATGAGGGTACTATTCCAAGGATGTCATGATAGCAATATTAAAATTATTATTGTTAATATTAGAAAGATAAGGCAATAGCCTCAAGAAGAGAATACCCAAACTAAGTTTCTCTAATAATCCAAAGTCTGTTTTGAGATGCAAGCAAGTATATTTTACAGTTTAAAAAGAGAGATAGAGAAAGAAAGAAAGAAAATGCTAGCCTTAACACAGGCTCTAAAGGCTGCCAGCCTCTGTGTGGGTGATGTCCAGCACCATAAGAGAGGACGTTTGGCTAAGGCAGGACTCTCAATAAGAGAGGATGCTTACCTATTCTGCTGTGGGAACAAGGATCTAGAGTATAATTATGTGTGTGTGTTTCTGTGTGGGGTCCATTGAACCAGATATCTATTAATTAGTCTCTGGCAACTCTGTGTTAATAAAGAAGATTAAGCGGAGGACACAGGGGAGCCTCCAGAAAATTTCTTTGTGAGGAAGCTCACATGCATTCTTTGTCTCTTCTTCTGGCTTAGCTCCTTCCAGTTGGCCGAGCTTTAAAGGATGGTTGGAGATCCAGCAGCCATCTTGGACCATGAGGTGAATCACGATGAAGCAAAATGACAGAAAGAGCCAAAATCCTTCTCCTGTGGAAAGCAATACAGGTCCTGGACTGCTTTTGTTAGACAAGAAAAAAAGTACTTTTAGTTTATTTAATTATTTTTGAGACAGAGTCTCACGGAGACTTGCTCTATCTGGCCCAGGCTGGAGTGCAGTGGTGTGACCTCAGCTCACTACAACCTCTGCCTTCCAGGTTCAAGTGATTCTCCTGCCTCAGCTTCCCAGGTAGCTGGGATTACAGGCGCATGCCACCATGTCCCGCTAATGTTTGTATTTTTAGTAGAGACAGGTTTTTGCCCCATTGGCCAGGCTGGTCTCAAACTTGACCTCGAGTGATCCAACTGCCTCAGCCTCTCAAAGTGCTGGGATTATAGGCATGAACCATCGCGCTGGCCCTTTTAGCTAATTTAAACACCTGCTAATTTAGATTTTATACCATTTGCAGCTAAGCCTAATTGTAGCTGATCCATCCTATACTAAATGACTCCCAATGGACACTACATGGCATAAGTTGGAAAGAATCAAAGCCTACTTAAGAATTGAATTGTTTTGTGTGTAGCACAAAACAGACCAGGGAAATCCTGTTTGAACAATGGTGAGGATGTTCACACTGCTTGAACATTGTTCCCAAGCTGTGATTGAGGAAGAAGGGAACTTCCTCTAACTTTTTCTCTGTTGCTTTCACTTCTCACCAACTTCCTTTTGCCAGGTGCCTTTGCTGTTTTGATCAGAGAATGCTAGGTTGCTGATTGCTCCACCTCATGTTAGGTAAAGTGGGAATTTGGTGAGGCCCATTCCTTGCATTAGCACAGGATGCTAAAAGGGGTGTCCGTGATGCTGAAAAGTCAGGCTCCATTTCTTTTTCTCCAGAGAGAGAGGCTATGTGGATGAAGATGATGAGGATAGTGGGGGCAAGATGGATGCTCTGGGACAGAAGTGCACTTTGCTTTTGGAAAACAAACAGGCCTCTCCTGTTGACAAGCCAGTTCTGCTATGTGAACTCTGGATAGAAACTAAGGGAACATTTAAGAGTGAGTGGAATTTTAAAAATCGCACAATACAGTGAGATGGCAGTCACACTGAAGGCTTTGCAATTATTCTTGCTGATAGTGAAGAATCTTATCATGATTCCGCTGGGCCAGGATGATGCCACTTCCTCCACATGGATGTGATGGTATCTTGTGACTTGGTTCCCAAACAACTCCTGCTTAGAAGCTGATACTACTGCACTTGGAAAAATATTTCTAACGTTTGAATAATGGCAATACACTGTGAGTCTTGAAATGGTTTCCCAGCTTGAGCAAGAACAAGGACTTTATTGAAGGATTGTGCTTGGGGAGAAATGATTGGCAATTATCTGCTTCATTATGCCTTTTGGGGAAGTACGAACAAACGGCATAAAAGTAATACATATCTTTAGCTTTTGGATATATGGGGAACATTACATACATGAATAGCAATGGTAGCACTGACCAGATGCTGGATACTTTCTAAGCACTTTACATGTTAGCACAGCTGATCGAATAGTCCCACGAGGCAAATGCCATCACTGTCCTCATTCCGATTTTCAGATGAGGAAACAAAGACATGGTTATTAACTTGTCCACAGTTACAAGGTTAGGTTACATATAGTTAGTATAAGATAGAGATGGAATTTGAACCAGAGAGTGGGTTCCAGAGTCCAAGCTCTTAACCAGTACACCAGACCATCTGTTGACATTGATTGAACACACACACACACACACACACACACAGATATAGTTTGGCTGTGTCCCCACCCAAATCTCATCTTGAATTGTAGCTCCCATAATTCCCATGTGTTGTGGGAGGGACTTGGTGGGAGATAATTGAGTCATGGGGGCAGTTTCCCCCATACTATTCTCATGGTAGTGAATAAGTCTCACAAAATCTGATGGTTTTATAAGGGGAAACCCCTTCTGCTTGTTTCTCATTGTGTCTCTTGCCTGCTGCCAATGTAAGGCGTGCCTTTCACCTTCTGCCATGATTGTGAAGCCTCCCTAGCCACATGGAACTGTAAGTCCATTAAACCTCTTTTCTTTATACATTACCCAGTCTTGGGTATGTTTTTATCAATCAGCAGCATGAAAATGAACTAACGTGCGCGCGCACACACACACACACATACATCCACACACTATATTGAGGAAACGTAAAAGTGTCAAGTTATCCATCCTCAGATGCCAGACAGCTCTTTCTTTTTAATAGTTATTGACAGCAACTTGTGCATACATTTTGAATAGTCAAGGTTATTAAGAATTATCCTCATTCTTTAAAATTAGAGTTGACACCATCTGTGTTTCTTTGGACAAGTAATGTAACATTTCCAAGCCTTGGTTTTCTTATTTGTAAAATTGCAATAGTAATTATTTTCCTACAGGGTTGTTAGGGACGTTAAGCAAGAGAGAAGATGTAAAATGCTTGTCATACACTTTCAGTATGGCAGGCATAAGTAGTGTCCTGGAGTCAGGAGTGGAGGCAATATTGCCTGAAGAGGAGAAAGTTAAGAGTGGGAAGAGTGTTTCCCTTGATGCAAAATCTGGATGCCTACCTTGATGGAGGCAGATGTAAATGGATACCAGAAACAAAAACTGTCCACTTCAGTGGCTGGCCCATGTGAGGAACTCGGTAAATGCTGGTTTCAGACCTGTTGTGGCATTCAAACTCATGGAATGCCACTCTGAAACATTTTTCTTTGAATTGTGCAAGCTGGAATGGCATCCAGGAACTCTTAACAGGTTGATAGATGTCATCATTAGAATTGCAAGAAAGTACATTACATCCTTACCTTGCTTTTTATGCAACATTTCCTTCCACTCCCACATTGTATTCCCCTAGTGATCTTAAAAGCCTTCCACATCCTTGCTTCTAATATGAAGACCAGAGATCAAGTGGTAGATAGTGTGTCTACCATGTCTTATCAGGCAGTCTTCCAACAAACTCTCACTAAAGCCCCAGCTTTAGAGAACATAATCCAATGTAGAATTTGGAGGAAAATTATTATTATTGCAAGGAGAAATAGAATCAGGAAGCCAAACTTTCCCCCTTTATTATAACTAGTCAAGTTAATTACTCGTTGCTATTCATTTATTTATTCACTCAACAAATATCTCTTTCAGAACCTGCAATATATCTGGTTCTATGTAGGTACTGGAACTACAAGGGATGGGAGCTCCTTTTTTAAAAGAAATTATTTGTCTCATTTTTCTTACCGCCTTCCATCACAGAATAAAACCTGATGTCTGAGCTGAATCCCAGTCATGAAGATGCTTTTCCACCATTCCTGTCTGTGTTTTTCTAAGTGGGCTCTTGAAGTTCCACATTTCCCAGGGTAAGTGGTAGGGTCTTCCAAGGAGTTGGGAAGGAATGGATAGGCAGGTGGCCATGCCTCTTTTGTCTCTTCTGTATTTTGGGGTTTCTCATAAGGATATTTTCAAAGACAGGGACACGCACACAGAGGTGTTAGAATCAGACAATCCGTTCTAAATTCCAGCTCTGCCAGTGACACTCTAAGTATGTGACTTTGGGTAAGTTACTAGATCTCTATAGGACTATTTTCTTATGGGTCAAAATGAAGATGATACCAAGTGCCTCATAGAAATACTTAACAGAACTTTGTAGAATGTGGTGAGGATCCAATGAGATAACCTGTGTGATAAGTATTTGTCACAGTGCCTGGCACGTAATAGGAACTTACTAAAAGTTTATTTTCATCCTCATTTCCCTTTCTCCCTCTTCTTCCCATTCTTCCCATCTTCCCCTCTCCCTGTCTTCTAACGTCACCTTAGGGGTAGCTGGTACAGGTCTAGATGTTCACAGAGATTGATCTAAGTTGTAGCAATTGTTGTCGCTTCTATATGGACCCGCCTTCTTTCCTTTAGTCTCTTGTGGAAGTGACTGCCTGTGAGAGACGCCAGCTGGTGGAGGGATTGGGACCTCTGAGACAGGCCTCCAGTTTTCTCAGCAGTAAAAACCGGGATGACCTTGGCTGCCCCACCTTGGGAATGGCACTCCTGGGAACATCATGATACTAGCAGGAACAATGAGCCCGAGGATGGGGGGCAGAAGAAATGTTTCTCTTTTTAATTACCTGCAGAACAAACTCATTGTGAATACTCTCCTATATGCAAACGTGGAGAACTGGTACCTACTGTAGTCAGAAATTTTGAGTGCCAAGTTACAGACACACAACTCAAGTTGGTTTAAGCATAGAGAGGGAATATGGTTAAAGAGCCAAAAATCCACGTGGCTTCACAATGGCTGCTTTCAGTCACTAAAACCATGTCTTCAGAATCTGTCTCTCAATCTCAGCTCTTCTTTCTTAGGCAGGTCCTCTTCTTGTTGCAGCAAGATAGTCACTAACGATGCCAGGAGTTTTTTCTACCACCTTTGCAACCACAGCTAAAAGAGAGCCTCCCTTTTCTGCTGGTTCCTGCAAGAATTCCCAGACTGAGTCATCTGTCCATCCTGACCCAATCCCTGTGGGGAGCAGGATACACTTGTTCTGATTGGCCAGGCCTCCCTACTGGAAGGAGAGATTAACCAAATATAGGGTAAATTTAGACAGTGTTACCAGAAGAAGGGATATTAGGAGCACACAAAACAACAGGTGTTTCCTTCAAGCTCAGAACTTTCATGCATTTTCTTATAAAATATCTAAATCTTACAAAGAAAGGACATGTTTCTAGATATCCTTGTGCCT
Organism: Trachypithecus francoisi; assembly: GCF_009764315.1. Taxonomy (NCBI): domain Eukaryota; kingdom Metazoa; phylum Chordata; class Mammalia; order Primates; family Cercopithecidae; genus Trachypithecus; species Trachypithecus francoisi. The sequence goes on along the minus strand of NW_022680537.1, from coordinate 8,823 downwards.
ACAATATAGGCATAAGAATGTTTCAGGCCCATGAAAAATCTAATTATTAGCCTATTTGCCCTATCAAATTACACAGTGATAGATAATGAAATTAATATCAGTTTTTGCTTCACCTATGCAATTAGTAAGTTCTCCGGATAGATATTTGTTTCCAACTCATAAATAGCTTAACTTGGCAAGCATCAAAAAACATTAGGAAGCCATGGGTGATTGTTCATTTTTGTTTATTTTTAATTTTTTTGTTGCTTTTAATTTCATCACAAGAGATGGTTAGTTTTATGTGTCAATTTAGATAGACTATAGCACAAAGTTGTTCAATCAAACAGGAATCTAGGTCTCCCTGTGAAGGCATTATGTAGTGGTTAGCATCTACAATCAGTGAACTTAAGTAAGAGATTGTGCTTGAGTGTGGATGGGCCTCATCCATAAGTTGAATAGCTTTGGAGAAAAAAAAAACATGGTTTCTCTGAGGGAGAAGAAATTCCACCTTTGGACCACAGAGTCAGTTCCTGCCCAAGGGTTTCCAGCCTGCCAAGCTGCCCTGCAGATGTATGAATTGCACAAACTCACCCTCCTTCCTCCAAATATACAGTAATGTGGCACATACTGAGGTTTCAGTTGACATCTATGACAGTGGTCCCATAAAATTAGAATACTGAATTTTTAACATACCTTTCTATGTTTAGATATGTTTGGAGACACAAATACCATTGTGTTATAATTGCCTACTGTGTACAGTAGAGTAACATGCTGGGAGAAACAGGGTATACCTTATAGCCTAGGTGTGTAGTAGGCTATACCATCTAGGTTTGTGTAAGTATACTCAGTGATGTTTGCATAGAGACAAAACTGCCTAATGATGCATTTCTCAGAATGTATCCCTGTTGTTAAGTGACACATGACTGTATACACACACACATGTATGTGTATACATATATGTATGTGTTTATATGTAGGTATAAACATATCTCCTACTGGTTCTGTTTCTCTGTTAAAACCCTGACTGATAGACCATAGAATGTTAAAATGTGGCCTGTAGTTGAAAAATGACATTGGTCATGCTGTCAGTGAGATTTAAGTCAAAGTTGAGGCACAAACCCATTCTCCTTTAGTATGCATGCACCTATAGCCACTGAAAAAACACCTTTTCTGACAGTGGTACCACTTTTTATGGACCTCTGGAAACCAGTGTCACTGCAATACTTGAAACAAATACTGGATAATACTTGAAATATAGCACCTCTCTACTGAGGAAGTTAAACTACTTGGCAGGAATTATCTCATGGTCTCACGTGATGCTAATGAGATAGGTGGCATATATGATCAGGCCCATTTTATAGACAGAAATTGGGACACAGTGGATGTGACTTGGCCCAAAGCTGTGTTGAAACTCACTAACAAACTAGGAATAGAAAAAGGAGTTTTGCAGGCTTCAAGCTTGCAAGCTTTTTCGAGGTGTATTCTCTTTATCCCTCCTATGAGAATCACTTGGAGTTATTAAAATGCAGATTCCTGAGCTCTGTCCTAGATGCACTGAATCAGAATTCTGGCATGGGGACCAAAGAGTCTGCCATGTTGGTGAGCTTCTTGGGTGGGTCTTGATATGGTAAAGTCTGAGAACCACCTTGTTAGGTGTAGCTTTTCACCTTGTCTATATCTCAACTGTTTGACTTCATAAATACATAAGTTGAAAAATTTAGGAAGTAAATAACTGGCTTTTCTGGGTCAATTAGGAAAGAAAACTAAAAGAAAAAATACTGGTTTATTTTTTTAGAAAGCATACTTTTGATGCTTCACACTATTTCCAAAAAGCTGTTTAAAGAAAATGAGGCTATCTGTAAGTCACTGAAGGGTATAGTCTATCCAATTCCTGGTCTCCATTTATTGGCATTTGTGCACTGTTTTGCTTTCTTAGCCCTTCAACCTTGCCTGAGAGACCTCTCCTGGTGCCTCCTAGGGACTCTATGGGCCCTTTAACCAAACAAATGCAGACAACATTGGCAAGCCAAGAACATTTTTGTTAGAGTAGCCTTGACAGGAATTGTACAGCAGCTCTTAAGCTGTCTCTAAGACCAGGGTATGTCTGACAGGGTGAATTCACCTTGGCAAAAGCATTTGATCCACTGGCCAAACAAATTCAGTTGGCAGTAATGCAAACATTGGCTGAAGCTTATAGCTTTTATGTCCTTACCTTTTTGTCATTGTTTTCTTTTTAAAAAGTTTGATAAAAGGAGGTTCCTGTACAACAGAAGTTCTTAAAGACAACAAAAGCTTACTTTTCTATAATAGAAAAAGAGGTTAGGCTATATTTGAACATCTTATATCCTCCATAGAATCTAGAATATTACTGCATACTCTCTCTGTGTTTATAGGAGACCTTTGTAAAAACAGAGACCACAAGATCTGTAAGGGAGGAACCATTGATGTGATCAGTGACTGGGTCGGTCGGTCCTACAAGTTAGCAGCCGTCACCGCCCACCCCTTGCACTGAACCTTGTCCTGCCCAGTCTTCAGTTGACTTGCACATAGGATCACAAGGTAAATAAGGGAAAGAGGATTAATAGAGCTTATGAACTCCTTGCCACTTTGGGCAAAGCCCTACTTAGCAGAAAATGACTCAAACCCTTAATACCTAAGGTATAAAATTCTAGGTTCAGTCCCTGGAATCCCATTTTATAACCCTTTCCCCAAAATACCCAATAGATAATGCAAATAATTTAAAGTGAAACTCAAATAATGCACCTTCACAAACCTTTAGTTATGTAAAGCTAAACAGTGTAAAAATTCTGTTGTGATCATGGAAAACTGGGAGTATGAAAGCCCATTTGTGTGAAAAGATTTATAGAATTTTTATAGAATGAAACTCTATGGAAATGGTAATTAAATGAAGTATATCTACCTGTGTGGACATAGATAATAATATCTAGTGTGTATTTTTTTATTATACTTTAAGTTCTGGGATAGCTGTGCAGAATGTGCTGGTTCATTACATAGATATACACGTGCCAGGGTGGTTTGCTGCCCCCATCAACCCGTCATCTACATTAGGTATTTCTTCTAATGCTATCCCTCCCCTAGCCCCCAACCAGTGCAAATTGTGAAAGGCTATGCAGACGCTCCTTGACTTACCTTCATGTTATGTCCCAATAAACCCATCATAATTTGAAAATATTGTAAGTCAAAAGTGCATCTGGATGGAAGTCAAGGAGATAAAGAGCATACTGAATGCATATCACTTTCACACCGTTGAAGTAAAAATCTCAGAAGTTGAACCGTTGTAAATCAGAACTGTTTGTAGATGCTGTTTTGCAAAGTAATGACAACCAGACATGTAAGCCTATGGATATGCAGAAAACGTGGAGGGCTATGCACCTAATGGTTAAGAGATTTGGGACCACAGGCGATATTCGCTTTCTACCTTATTAATTTCTCGTACGTTTGAATTTTCTGTAACAAACACAATTCTTTTCTTAATCAGAGCAAATTTTAGGTGTTAAAAAATGAAATGCTGGAAATTTCCTTCTAGGGGATTTTTCCACATGGGCTAGGCTAGTTGAGGTGTCTTATAATGCAGTCGAATGAAGAGGTTGGACAGTCTAGTTTGGGTTTTCAGTGAAGCAGACACTGGGACAGAGTCAGGAGTGCAGAAGGTTTATGGGCTGTCACACCTGTGAAGGGCGGAAGCGTGCTCCATGGAGGAAGCCATCGCACCTGCTGCAGACCTGACTCTCCCAACCCCCGGGGAAGCACTGGAGCCCAGAGGCCCAATGGACCCAGGCTGGGCCCTTGTACTGAGCCCTGTATCACTTTCTTGTACAGTTGTCTGAGGGTCACCCGAGAAGAGCATGGTCTAGACTGAATGCTGAAGCAAACACTGACAGAGGTGACACTTGAAGGCTGTCAGCTCACCAGGCCTCTCCAAGCAGCAAGGCAAGTCTTTTCCTGAATGGGCACCTCAGCTGCGCTTTTCCACTTCTGCTGCAGTGCCTTTTTCATTTCTCTGTGTACAAGTTTAGGCTTTATTTATGGTAAAGATGGTTTGGGGTGAAATCTCTACTTTTCCCTACGCGATTCTTTCTATCCACAACACTTTCTGATCATGTCAGTTCTACTTCAGCTGTATTATGAAAACAGTGTTTAAGAAGTGGCTTGTTGTATGTGAAAGTTATAAAGGATAAAGTTATTTATGTTAGTCAGTACATAAATACATGTCAGAACACTTTTGTGAACTCCAAATGATTTCTGAGAAGATACTGGAAAAATATCAATGTCAATGGCAAACAATTAAATATACAGACGACTTTATATTTATTCACATTTCTTCCTCACAACAGCCCTTTGAAGAAGTTGCTATTCCTGTTTTACAGATGAGGAAACTAAAGCACAAAGTGGTTAAGTGACTTCTCCAAGTCATTTAGTAACAGGTAGAGTCAGGATTTGAACCCAGGGAGTGTGACTTCAGAGTGCATATTTGTAAATAACACAATCAACTGCCTCTTCTGTAAACTGAGCATGTTCACCTCAAGTTGGAGGTGACAGCATGTGCAGAAGAAAACGAAGCATCCGTACATTAGGTGAGAATGGCCATGAAGACAGGGGGCCCGAAGGATACCGAGGCAATGAGCTGGCAGGCCTCAGATGCAGATGGGAATGGAGCAGACCCTACATAGGCTGGTCCTGGAGACCAATGCTCTAACCTCCCTATGGTGGACTCCTCCTGTTGGACACAGAGAAACTTTAATTAGCTGCCTCCAAATGGAGTTTGCCTCCAAATGGCCATTCTTGGGTTTTCTTGACTAATGCAAAAGTTTTCACTGTGTTCCAAATTTTTCCTGTGGGTACATCTTCCTATCTGAGATGCCTGTGAGAACGTTTCTAACCATTCCCCTTGGAACATAAAAGGATGACTCTTGCTGTAAAATAAGGTAAGAAACATTTATTTCTGCCTGCTCATTCATGGGGCCTGAGAATCTCTTGGAATTGCCACAAAAATCTTCACAGTTCCACGTTGTTTCCACAGCCCTCCTCATCTCCCTTTGCTATTGTTCTCTGAAATGAAGGTATGGCTGATAAACTATCTTCTTCAAAGATTTGCCTTTTTCCTCAATCCCTAAGTAGTATTGAAGCAAAAATTCTCTTTCAAAGAAAATTACTGAGAGTTATAATTACAGTTATTGAAATCTAAATTCTACACAGCACTCTTTCTTCAATTACGAACAGTGTTCATAAATAGGGTCACTTATCTAGAAAATTATTAAAAATTCAATGTACATGAAAGCCTCAAAAGTCCTTGAAAGGCAAATGTTAGGAAAGGGCTGTTTCCATGACAACATCTCCTCATCCTCCTTGATCCCTTGCGCCCCATTTTCTAATAAACACCTACTTTGAATTGCAACTGTCTTATTTAATAATTTCAACAAACGTTGGGAAAATGTGTTGCTCATTCTCCATTAGTGATTGGAATTTTCCTGAATCTTGATATCATGCTAACCAGTACTTTCCCAAAGTCATCCTTTACTGGAGTAGAAAACGTTCTCTTACTCTACCTTTCCTAAAAGATTTAAAGACAGTATCTTTGCTGCAGTGCTTTCTTGGCTCAGAGACAAGTGGATTTGCAGTGTCTGATAATGTTCCACACAATAACATATTTTCCCTTTTCACAATTCAGTTTATCATCTAACTGCCTAGCCCATCATTCAAAAAATAAACTGTCATGGATTTAATTGACTTTACATGTATCTGTTGGTGCGTTAGTCAAATCATCAGGGCATTGCAGATGCATGTTTGGGAACTAATTTTTAATAGGAAAGGAGAGGCAAGGAAGCAGATATGTCATAATCACAAGTCTGAGATTGAGTGCATTAAAAATCATTTCAGTGAAAGTCTGTATCATCACCCTTGTGCTTGAATAGCAGCATATGATACAACCCCAAGCCACTAACATATATGGCAAGAAGGAGAAGGAGAAGGAGAAGAAAACCAGGGAAAAGAAAAAGCAGATATTCATTGTCCTAAGGAGAATAATTCTGTATTCACAAAATTAAATTACTCTGCTGTGAATCCCAGTGAAGAAATGGCCTTGTTGGAATGGTTTGATGTGCTCTCACAGGCATCTCAAATGGGAAAATGTACCCACAGGAAAAATTTGGAAGGCAAACAGTAAAAACTTTCACATTAATCTGAAAAACCAAAGAGTAGCCATTTATACCTTATGCCTAACTCTAAAAAACTCTAAGTGCTTTGCAGTTTACTTTTGGAAAAGAGAGTAGGAGAAAGAAGAAAGTGGGGCAGAATAACAGGGAGAGAGGGAAAGAAACTGAGGTGTTTTTCCTTTTAGTCCAAAAGATGCTAAAAGGAATGTTACTCTAAGGGAAGAGTGGTATTTTCTACCTTATTAGTGAATCTTGGGCTAGTCCTACAGAGGTGGAAGGCAGCTCACAGCAGAGTTTGCTGGCCTCATTGCTTGCCCTGACAAATATCCTTTTCTCTGACGGAGCAGCTGTTAATTCATTTTGAGTAATGCTGACTGAGCTTGCAGACCTAAAGTACAGACAACTCTGCTATTAACGGGAGGGTAGAGGTAAAGGGAATATAGAAAAAACATTCATACAAAAAGCTGAAATATAAAAATTTAATCAAAATCAGAATCTGAAATAACAAAAATTTACCCTAAAAACTGATTTGGGAATGATAGTTGATATAGGCTTTAAAAATATATAGTGGTGTTTAGGTTATAACAAATACATATTAATTGTAGAAGACATGGAAAAAAAAAAGAGTAGAAGAAGAGGAAAATATTTTTCTACTACCTATACACCATTATTAAGAGTTGGGGGTTTGAACAGAGATTTCTCAAAAGAAGACATTCATACAGCCAACAGACACATGAAAAAATGCTCATCATCACTCGCCATCAAAGAAATGCAAATCAAAACCACAATGAGATACCATCTCACACCAGTTAGAATGGCAGTCATTAAGAAGTCAGGAAACAACAGGTGCTAGAGAGGATGTGGAGAAATAGGAACACTTTTACACTGTTGGTGGGATTGTAAACTAGTTCAACCATTATGGAAAACAGTATGGCGATTCCTCAAGGATCTAGAACTAGATGTACCATATGACCCAGCCATCCCACTACTGGGTATATACCCAAAGGATTATAAATTATTCTACTACAAAGACACATGCACACGTATGTTTATTGCGGCACTATTCACAATAGCAAAGACTTGGAATCAACCCAAATGTCCATCTGTGACAGACTGGATTAAGAAAATGTGGCACATATACACCATGGAATACTATGCAGCCATAAAAAAGGATGAGTTTGCGTCCATTGTAGGGACATGGATGCAGCTGGAAACCATCATTCTTAGCAAACTATCACAAGAACAGAAAACCAAACACTGCATGTTCTCACTCATAGGTGGGAACTGAACAATGAGATCACTTGGACTCGGGAAGGGGAACATCACACACTGGAGCCTATCATGGGGAGGAGGGAGGGATTGCATTGGGAGTTATACATGATATAAATGATGAATTGATGGGTGCTGACGAGTTGATGGGTGCAGCACACCAACATGGCACAAGTATACATATGTAACAAACCTGCACGTTATGCACATGTACCCTAGAACATAAAGTATAAAAAAAAAAAAAAAAGTTGGGTATTTTAGTTTTTCTCTTAGTGATAGTTCTTATGTCTGTTCATTTATGTATGATCATATATATATATCTGTATTTCACATTTTAATTTTTATGCTAATAGTAAAGATTTGTTGACTGAACAATACAGCATCTAAATTTCTGTGTAGTTTAGTGTTTAATAATTTTAATGGCTGCATAACAGTGTATCATGTGGAGATGGTATAGCCGGCTTAACCATCCTCAACTTGGAATATTCAAGTTGTTGCCAATTTTTTACTATGATTAATAATTCCAGGTGGATCCTATCTATTAGACCATTGAGGGTGAAACCAGGTTAATGGGGCCACCTCATAAAAATTTATCTTAATGTAGGCAAGCTTACGATACAGTTCGTGGATACTATATATCACACAGGTCCTGTAGTGGGCTTGAAATAACACACAGATCAAAAAGACTGAATAAGACATGATCATTTTATTTTCCAGAAGGGTAAATAATATGTAAGCAAAAAATTCCAATGTTGGGAATCAGAGCCCCAGAAATGAGGCATGAAAACTCCGCATAAAGTAACTCTTTGCAAAGTCACAAAAGGCTTTTCTAAGGACATGATAGAAGAGATAGGTCTTGAAAGATACGTAGGCATTTGCTCAGCAAAGAAGGGAGATTTTTTTTTTTTTTTGAGACGGAGTCTCGCTCTGTCACCCAGGCTGGAGTGCAGTGGCACGATGTCGGCTCACTGCAAGCTCCGCCTCCCGGGTTCACGCCATTCTCCTGGCTCAACCTCCCAAGTAGCTGGGACTACAGGCGCCCGCCACCACGCCTGGCTAATTTTTTGTATTTTTAGTAGAGATGGGGTTTCACCATGTTAGCCAGGATGGTCTCAATCTCCTGACCTCGTCATCCGCCCGTCTCGGCCTCCCAAAGTGCTGGGATTACAGGCGTGAGCCACCGCGCCCGGCAGAAGGGAGTTCTTAAATACAGCGAGAAGAGCTGTGGAAGGTAAAAGGATGAACAGGAATTGGGGATTTAAGACCTAGTGAGGAATAAAGATATTTGAAAGAATATGAGGCAAAGTAAGATCAATGTATATGGAGTGCAACAAACAAATGATAATATGAGAGAAGGGAGAAATAACTTCCATTAAAATGTCACAGGGTTAGCTGAACTTCT